>NC_037683.1:104774294-105048472 GCF_003255815.1 Theropithecus gelada | reverse complement strand
TTTTTTTTTTTTTTTTTTTTTGAGATGAAGTCTTGCTGTTGTCTCCCAGGCTGGAGTACAAAGGCATCATCTTGGCTCACTGCAACCTCCGTCTCGCGGGTTCAAGCAATTCTCCTGCCTCAGCTGCCCGAGAAGCTAGGATTACAGGTGCCTGCCACCACATCTGGCTAATTTTTGCATTTTTAGTAGAGATGGAGTTTCACCATGTTGGCCAGGCTGGTCTCAAACTCCCAACCTCCGGTGATCTGCCCGCCTCGGCCTCCCAAAGTGCTGGGATCACAGATGTGAGCCACTGTGCCTGGACTGCTGTGTTACATTTAAAGACTACCAGAAAGGTAGGTCTCAGACTTTCCAAAGGCAGCTTGTTTTGAATTTAACACTAATTTCCAGATAAATTATCTTTTCTTTTTTTTTGGAATTTGTTCCATTTTTCCCCCTGGCTTGTCACTCTGGAAGTAAAGAAAAACACTTCTGCACACTTCCCACAACAAACCTTCATGCTCCAAGAATGAGTCATCACATTTCTGGATGGAGCAAAGACAGTGAAAGTATGCTTTTAATCTTCCCGTGAGTGATCCTGACCCTGTGACTCAGCAGCTAACTTCAAGTGAGCTTTGAGGGTCAGGACTCGGTCAAGGCAATGAAGCCTCCTTTTTTGCTAGAGAGGGTGGGATCTGCTCTTGGTATCTGTGGAGACTGTCAGCCATGAGGAATCACATCTCCTTGTGTCTAGACTCCTCTGACAAGTGGCAGCGAGCTCTCTGTTTTGAGATATGGAGTCTATTTCTCCATCCCATGAATCTGGGCTGGCCGTGCAATTTGCTTTTACCAACAGAAGGTGGCGGAAGGGACAGAGTGCTGGCTCCAGGGCAAGAGGCTTTGCAGTTCTTGCTCTCTCCCTGGTGGAACCAAGAAACCACCATGTCTAGCTTGTGTTGGATGGAGAAGGACTCAGATGTTCCCACCCCAGAGCTAGAAGCTGAGAGTGAGGCTGTCGGGGATGTACTCGCCCAGCTGACCTTCTATCTAAATGTGACCTTGTGGGTGAGCCCAGGAAAAACCAGCAGAGGACCCACCCAGCCAACCCACAGAATCATGAAAAATAAATAATCATTGCTCTTATAGGCCACTCCATTTTGGGATGCTTTGTTTAATGGAAATAGATAACTGATCCAGTATTTGAGAACATAAAATGAGTTTCTGGCTCTGAGGGAAGATGGGGAGAACAGCAGTCCCAGTGCTGCCAGGCTTCATGTCTGAGAGGTGGTGGACCTCCAGTTCCAGCATGGGTACCAGTCCTGGGAGGTGCAAGATTCTGCGTGGCAAGACGACGCTGCTGGCTGGCATCACACAAGGGTCTAAGACTAGAGGACCAGCAGGTGCGGTAGCTTATGCCTGTAATCCTGGCACTTTGGGAGGCTGAGGCAGGCGGATCACCTGAGGTCAGGAGTTCAAGATGAGCTTGGCCAACACAGTGAAACCCCGTCTCTGCTAAAAAATACAAAAAAAATTAGCCAGGTCTGGTGGCGGGCGCCTGTAGTCCCAGCTACTCGGGAGGCTGATGGGGAGAATAGCTCGAACCCAGGAGGTGGAGGTTGCAGTGAGCTGAGATTGTGCCACTGCACTCCAGCCTGGGCAACAGAGCAAGACTTTATCTCAAAAACAAAACAGGCCAGGCGTGGTGGCTCAAGCCTATAATCCCAGCACTTTGGGAGGCCGAGGTGGGAGGATCACGAGGTGAGGAGATTGAGATCATCCTGGCTAACGTGGTGGAACCCCATCTCTACTAAAAATACACAAAAAAATTAGCCGGGCGTGGTGGCGGCCCCCTATAGTCCCAGCTACTCAGGAGGCTGAGGCAGGAGAATGGCGTGAACCCGGGAGGTGGAGCTTGCAGTGAGCCGAGACTGTGCCACTGCACTCCAGCCTGGGCGACAGAGCGAGACTCCATCTCAAAAACAAAACAAAACAAAACAAACAAACAAAACAGACTAGGGGACCATCCCAGCACTGCAGCCCCTACACAGCCCCCACCTACTAATCCTTCTTTAATTGAGTTAGTTGGACTCAAGCAGTTGTACTATGGACATGCCACAAGGAACTTCCCATCAAGTCACTAAAATTTTAGCAAACCAGCAACATCCTTGGACATGGCAGGGAACAATGCTGGACTCACCCTGGAGGGTCCTAGGACCTCTAATGGGTGGGGGCACTCATCTTGATATTGTGCAGTCACCGGCCAGGAGCTGGGGAGCTCAGGGGCCACCTTTGCATGCATGGTCTGGAGCCCATTGGAGTCCTCAGGGTAGAGAACCAGTAGTGTCCTGGTCCATACCTCCTGTGATAACAAAATACCTGAGACTGACTAATTTACAAAGAACAGAAGTTTATTTCTCACAATGCTGGAGCCTGTGAAGTCCAAGATCAGGGTGCCAGAAAGTTTGGTTTCTGTGAAGGCCAGGCCTCTCCTTTCCGGACGGCAGCTTAAACGCTGTGTCCCCAGAGGGGAGGAGCACTGCGTTCTCACTTAGTGGGAGGGACAGAACGGCAAAAAGGGCCTACGTAGTTCCCTACAGACTTTTGATAGGTGGCGAATTGCATTCACAAGAGCTCCACCCTCATGACTTAATCAATTCCTTATGTTATGTATGTATGTATGTATGTATGTATGTATGTATGTATTTATTTATTTTTTTGAGACAGAGTCTTGCTCTGTTGCCCAGGTTGGAGTGCATTGGCGCGACCTCGGCTCACTGCAACCTCTGCCTCCTGGTCTTCTGGCTCAGCCTTCTGAATAGCTGGGACTACAGGTGCATGCCACCACACCAGGCTAATTCTTGTATTTTTAGTGGAGCTGGGGTTTCATCATGTTGGCCAGGCTGATCTATAACTCCTGAGCTCAAGTGATCCACCTGCCTTGGCCTCCCAAAGTGCTGGGATTACAGGTGTGAGCCACCGCGCCCAGCCATGACTTACTTCCTAAAGACCCCACCTCTTCATACTTTCACACTGATGATTAATTTTCAACATATGAATTTGAAGGTGACACATTTAGACCATGGCAGGGAGTAAACACCCCTCTTAAAACCTGACTTCATTCCACTATAGATTGAATGCACATTTACAGTTTCTCCACTGCCTACCTTACCTACACTATGACCTAGAGCTCAGTTTAGCTGTCACTCCACCTACTTTATAGTAGTCCCCCACTATCCAGTTTTGCATCCCACAGTTTCAGTTACTCCTGGTCAACCACCATCTGAAAATATTGTTAAATAGAGAAATCAAGGACTAAAAATTCATACTTTTAAACTGCATGCCATTCTGAGTAGTGTGAAAGTTTATCACACGCTACTTTTTTTTTTTTTTTTTCCTTTTTTCTTTTTTTTCCAGACAGTCTCACTCTGTTACCCAGGCCGGAGTGCAATGGCACGATCTCGGCTCACCACAACCTCTGCCTCCCAGGTTCAAGCGATTCTCCTGCCTCAGCCTCGCGAGTACCTAGGACTACAGGTGCACACCACCATGCCCTGCTAATTTTTGTATTTTTAGTAGAGATGGGGTTTAACTTTGTTGGTCAGGCTGGTCTTGAACTCCTGACCTCAGGTAGTCCTCTCACCTTGGCCTCCTAAAGTGCTGGGATTACAGGTATGAGCCACTGTGCCTGGCCGGGGACAATATTTTTGTTACTGTATTCTCAAGTATCTAGAAGATAATAAAGAATTATTAAATAAATGAGTGCCTGTGTGGAAGGTCTTAAGAAAGACTGAAATACCCTGAGAAGGAAGGAATTCTGTCTCCAGACTCCCTCTGGACTTGCTCTGCAACTCTGACTCTTCCCTGGGGCTCCTGCCTGCCAACCTCATCTACAGACTTTGAACCTACCAGGTCCCACAATCCTGTCCAATTTTTAAAAAAATGAATATTTATCTTTGTCTCTCTCTGTATACACACATACACACACACACACGCACACACACACACATCCTGTGGTGCTTCTCTGGAGAACCGTGACTGATAGAGCTGCTCTAACAAACTGCCACACCCTGGGTGGTTTAAACAAGACAAGTTTGTTGTCTTGCAGTTGTGGAGGCCAGAAGTCCAAGATAAAGGTGTTGGCAGGGTAGGTTCCTTCTGAGGGCTGTGAAAGAGAATCTGTTACAGGCCACTCTCCCAGCTTCTGGTGGCTTGCTGGCAGTTTTATATCCTTGGCTTGTAGAATAGCCACCCGGATATCTGTCTTCATCTTTATATGAAGTGAATTTATGAACAGTTTATAATATATAATATATAAGCGATTATATATTATAGATAAGTGATTATAGATTATATATTAAATATAAGTGATTATAGATTTTATATTATATATAAGTGATTATAGATTTTATATTATATAATATATAAGTGATTATAGATTTTATATTATATAATATATAAGTGATTATAGATTTTATATTATATAATATATAAGTGATTATATATTATATATTATATATAAGCGATTATAGATTTTATATTATATAATATATAAGTGATTATATATTATATATTATACATAAGTGATTATAATATATTATATATAAGTGATTATATATTATATGTTATATATAATATATAAGTGATTATATATTTTATATTATATATTATATATAAGTGATTATATATTATATAATATATACATGATTATATATAATATATAAGTGATTATATAATATATAAGTGATTATTATATATGTGATTATAAATATATAATATACAAGTGAATTTATGAACTGTTTATAATATATTATGAACTGAATGTTTTTGTGCCCCCAAAATTCATGTGTTGAAGCCCTAAGCCCCAATGTGATGGTATTTGGAGGTGTGGCCTCTGGGAGGTAATCAGATAGATAAGGTCATGGGCGGTGGGGGTTGGGGGGTACCCCATGATGGGATTCATGCCCTTTTCTTTTTTCCTTCAACTTTTATTTCAAGTTCAGGGGTACATGTGCAGGATGTGCAGGTTTGTTACACAGGTAAACGTGTGCCATGGTGGTTTCCCATCACCTTGGTATTAAGCCTTGTATGCATGAGCTATTCTTCCTGGTGCTGTCCCTCCTCTCTCCCCAGCCTCCAAAAGGCCCCAGTATGTGTTGTTCCCCTCCCTGCATCCTTGTGTTCTCATCATTCAGCTCCCACTTATAAGTGAGAATAGGCGGAGTTTTCTGTTCGTGTGTTAGTTTGCTGAGGATAATGGCTTCCAACCACACCCATGTCCCTGCAAAGGGACATGGTCCTTTTTATGGCTGCATAGTATTCCATGATGTATATATACCACATTTTCTTTATCCAGTCTATCACTGGTGGGTATTTAGGTTGATTCCATGTCTTTGCTATTGTGAATAGGGCTGCAATGAGCATACCTGTGCATGTATCTTTATAATAGAATTATTTATAGTCCTTTGGGTATATACCCAGTAATGGGATTGCTGGGTCAAATGGTAGTTCTGTTTTTAGGTCTTTGAGGCATCACCACACTGTCTTCCACAGTGGTTGTACTAATAATTTACACTCCACCAACAGTGTGAAAGCATTCCTTATTCTCCACAACCTCACCAGCATCTGTTGTTTTTTTACTTTTTAATAATTGCCATTCTGACTGGCGTGTGATGGTATCTCATTGTGATTTTGATTTGCATTTCTCTAATAATCAGTGATGTTGAGCTTTTTTACATATGTTTGTTGGCCACATGCGTCTTCTTTTGAGAAGTGTCTGTTCATATTCTTTGCCCACTTTTTAATGTGGTTATTTGTTTTTTTCTTGTAAATTCGTTTAAGTCCTTGCAGTCTCTGGATATTAGACCTTTGTCAGATGGATACATTGCAAAATTTTTCTCCCATTCTGTAGGTTGTCTGTTCATTCTGGTGATAGTTTCCTTTGCAGTGCAGAAACTCTTTAATTTAATTAGATCCCATTTGTCAATTTTTGCTTTTGTTGCAATTGCTTTTGGTGTTTTCATCATGAAATCTTTGCCTGTGCTTATGTCCTGAATGGTATTAACTAGATATTCTTCTAGGGTTCTTATACTTTGGGGATTTACATTTAAGTCCTGAATCCATTTTGAGTTAATTTTTGTACATGGAGTAAGGAAGGGGTCCAGTTTCAATTTTCTGCCTATGGCTAGCCAGTTCTCCCAGCACCATTTATTAAATAGAGAATCCATTCCCCATTGCTTGTTTTTGTCAGGTTTGTTGAAGATCAGATGGTTGTAGGTGTGTGGTCTTATTTCTGAGTTCTTTATTCTGTTCCACTAGTCTATATGTCTATTCCCCTGTAGCAGTACCATGCTGTTTTGGTTACTGTAGCCTTGTAGTATAGTTTGAAGTTGGGTGGTGTGATGCCTCCAGCTTTGTTCTTTATTCTTAGGATTGTCTTGGTTACACGTGCTCTTTTTTGGTTCCATATGATTTTTTTTTTTTTGAGACAGAGTTTTACTCTTGTTGCCCAGGCTGGAGTGCAATGGTGCAATCTTGGGTCACCACAACCTCCGCCTCCCGGGTTCAAGTGATTCTCCTGCCTCAGCCTCCTGAGTAGCTGGGATTACAGGCATGCACCACCACGCCTGGCTAATTTTGTATTTTTAGTAGAGATGAGACTTCTCCATGTTGATCAGGCTGGTCTTGAACTCCTGACCTCAGATGATCTGCCCTTCTTGGCCTCCCAAAGTGATGGGATTACATGTGTGAGCCACTGCACCCAGCCCATATGAATTTTTAAATAGTTTTTTCTAATTCCGTGAAGAATGTCAGTGGTAGTTTAATGGGAATAGCATTGAATCTATAAATTACTTTGGGCGATGTGGCCATTTTCACAATATTGATTCTTCTGATCCATGAGCACGGAATGTTTTTACATTTGTTTGTGTACTTTCTGATTGCTTTGAGCAGTGGTTTCTAGTTCTTGAAAAGGTCCTTCACTTCCTTTTTAGTTGATTCCTAGGTATTATATTATTTTTGTAGCAATTGTGAATGGAGTTAATTCATGATTCAGTTCTCCTCTTGCCTATTGTTGATGTATAGGAATGCTAGCGATTTTTGCACATTGATATTGTATCCTGAGACTTTGTTGAAGTTGCTTATCAGCTTAAGAAGCTTTAGGGCTGAGATGATGGGGTTTTCTGGATATACAATTATGTCATCTGCAAACAAAGATAATTTCACTTTATCTCTTCCTATTTGAATGCCCTCTATTTCTTTCTCTTGCCTCATTGCCCTGGCCAGAACTTCCTATACTATGTTGAATAGGAGCAAGGAGAGAAGACATCCTTGTCTAGTGCCAGTTTTCAAGGGGAATGCTTCCAGCTTTTGCCCATTCAGCATGATACTGGCTGTGGGTTTGTCATAGATGGCTCTTATTATTTTGAGGAATGTTCCTTCAATACCTAGTTTATTTAGAGTTTTTAACATTTTGGATATTGAATTTTATTGAAATTCTTTTCTGCATCTATTGAGATAATCATGTGGTCATGTGGATTTTGTCTTTAGTTCTGTTTACCTGATGAATTATATTTATTGATTTGCATATGTTGAACCAGCCTTGCATCCTGGGGATGAAGACAACTTGATTGTGGTGGATAAGCTTTTTGATGTGCTGCTGGATTCGGTTTGCCAGTATTTTATTGAGGATTTTTGTATTAATGTTCATCAGGGGTGTTTCTGCCAGGTTTTGGTATCAGGATGATGCTGGCCTCACAGAATGCGTTAGGGAGAAGTCCGTTCTTTTCAATTTTTTGGAATAGTTTCAGTAGGAATGGTACCAACTCTTCTTTGTACCTACAGATTCATCTGTGAATCTTTCTGGTCCTGGGCTTTCTTTGGTTGGTAGGCTATTTATTACTGCCTCAATTTCAGAGCTCATTATTGGTCTCTTCAGGGATCCAATTTCTTCCTAGTTCAATCTTGGGAGGGTGTATGTGTCCAGGAATTTATCAGTTTCTTCTAGATTTTCTAGTTTATGTGCATAGAAGTGTTCATAGTATTCTGTGATGGTTGCTTGTATTTCTGAGGTGAGTGGTGATAACCCCCTTATCATTTCTGATTGTGTTTATTTGATACTTCTCTCTTTTCTTCTTTATTAATCCAGCTAGCAGTCTATCTATTTTATTAACTTTTTTTGGAACACCAGCTCCTGGATTCACTGATTTTTTGAAGGGTTTTTCTTGTCTCTATCTCCTTCAGTTCTGCTCTGATCTTGACTATTTCTTGTCTTCTGCTAGCTTTGGGGTTTGTTTGCTTTTGGTTCTCTAGTTCTTTTAGTTAAAATATTAGGTTGTTAACCTGAGATCTTTCTAGTTTTTTGATGTGGCACTTAGTGCTATAAATTTCCCTCTTAATACTGCTTTAGCTGCATCCCAGAGATTCTGGTACATTGTCTCTCTTTTCTCATTAGTTTCACATAACTTCTTGGTTTCTGCCTTAATTTCATTATTTACCCAAGAATCATTCAGGAGCAGGTTGTTCAATTTCCATGTAGTTGTGTGGTTTTGAGTGAATTTCTTTTTTCTATTTTTTTTTTTTTTTTGAGATGGAATTTCCCTCTGTCGCTCAGGCTGAAGTGCAGTGGCGCGATCTTGGCTCACTGCAAGCTCCATCTCCCAGGTTCATTCTCCTGCCTCAGCCTCCTGAGTAGCTGGGACTATAGGCGCCTGCCACCACGCCCGGCTAGTTTTTTTGTATTTTTAGTAGACAGGGTTTCACTGTGTTAGCCAGGATGGTCTCAATCTCCTGACCTCGTGATCTGCCCACCTCGGCCTCCCAAAGTGCTGGGATTACAGGTGTGAGCCACTGCACCCGGCCTTGAGTGAATTTCTTAATCTTGAGTTCTAATTTGATTGTGCTGTGGTCTGAGAGACTGTTTGTTACGATTTCAGTTCTTTTGCATTTGCTGAGGAGTGGTTTATTTCTGATTATGTTATCAATTTTAGAGTAAGTGCCGTGTCACAATGAGAAGAACACATATTCTGTTGTTTTGGGGTGGAGTGTTCTGTAGATATCTATCAGGTCCAGTTGATCTAGAACTGAGTTCAGATCCTGAATATCTTTGTTAATTCTCTGTCTCAATTATCTGTCTAATATTGACAACGGGGTGTTGAAGTCTCCTACTATTATTGTGTGGGAGTCTAAGTCTCTTTGTAGGTCTCTAAGAACTTGCTTTATAAATCTGGGTGCTCCTGTATTAGGTGCACATATATTTAGGATAGTTAGCTCTTCTTATTGAATATAACTCTTTACTGTTATGTAATACCTACTTTGATCTTTGTTGGTTTAAAGTCTGTTTTGTCAGAAAACCAGGATTGCAACACCTGCTTTTTTCTGTTTTCCATTTGCTTGGTAAATTTCCCCCCACTTTTTTATTTTGAGCCTCTGTAAGTCGTTGAACATGAGACAGGTCTCTTAAAGACAGTATACCAACGGGTCTTGGCTCTTGATCCAGCTTGCCATTCTGTGTTTTTAATTGGGACATTTAGCCCATTTACATTTAAGGTTAGTATTGTTATGTGTGAATTTGATCCTGTCATCATGATGCTAGCTGGTTACTTTCCAGACTTTTTTATATGGTTGCTTCATAGTGTCACTGATCTGTGTACATCAGTGTGTTTTTGTAGTGCTGGTACTGGTTTTTCCTTTCCATATTTAGTGCTTCCTTCAGGGGCTCTTGCAAGGCAGGCCTGGTGGTGACAAATTCCCTCAGCATTTGCCTCTCTGAAAAAGGATCTTATTTCTCCTTCACTTATGAAGTTTAGTTTGGCTGGATATGAAATTCTGGGTTGGAAAACTTTTCTTTGAGAATGTTGAATATTGGCCCCCAATCTCTGCTCACTTCTAGGGTTTCCTCTGAGAGGTCTGCTGTTAATCTTATGGGTTTATCTTTGTAGGTGACCTGGCCTTTCTCTCTGTCTGTCCTTAACATATTTTCTTTCATTTCAACCTTAGAGAATCTGATGATAATGTGTCTTGGGGTTGATCTTCTCATGGAGTATCTTACTGGGGTTCTCTGCATTTCTTGAATTTGAATGCTGGCCTGCCTTGCTAGGTTAGGAAAGTTCTCCTGGATGATATCTTGAAGTATATTTTCTAACTTGCTTCTGTTCTCCCTGTCTCTTTCAGGTATCCCAATCAGTTGTGGGTTTGGTCTCTTTACATAATCCCATATTTCTCAGAGATTTTGTTCATTCTTTTTTGTTCTTCTTTCTCTATTCTTGTCTGCCTGTCTTATTTCAAAAAGATAGTCTTTAAGCTCTGAGATTCTTTCCTCCCCTTGGTCTGTTCTGCTAGGGCTACTTATGATTGCATTGTGAAATTCCCATGTTGCGGCTGGGCGCAGTGGCTCAAGCCTGTAATCCCAGCACTTTGGGAGGCCGAGGCGGGCGGATCACAAGGTCAGGAGATCGAGACCATCCTGGCTAACATGGTGAAACCCCGTCTCTACTAAAAACACAAAAAAGTAGCCGGGCGAGGTGGCGGGCGCCTGTAGTCCCAGTTACTCGGGAGGCTGAGGCAGGAGAATGGCGTAAACCCAGGAGGCGGAGCTTGCAGTGAGCTGAGATCCGGCCACTGCACTCCAGCCTGGGGGACAGAGCAAGACTCCGTCTCAAAAAAAAAAAAAGAAATTCCCATGTTGCATTTTTCAGCTCTATCAGGTCACTTATATTCCTCTCTAAACTGACTATTCTATCAGCTCCTGGCTTGTTTTATCATGATTCTTAGCCTCTTTGCATTGGACAGCAACATGCTCCTTTAGCTCAGTAAAGTGTGTTATTACCAACCTTCAGAGTCCTACTTCTGTCAATTCAGCCGTCTCAGCCTCAGCCCAGTTCAATGCCCTTGCTGGAGAGGTGATCATTTGGAGAGGAAGAGGCACTCTGGCTTTTTGAGTTTTTAGCATTTTTGTGTTGATTCTTTCTCATCTTTGTGGACTTATCTACCTTCGACCTTTGAGGTTGCTGAGCTTCAAATGAGGTTTTTGTGGGGTCTTCTTTGTTGTTGTTGTTGTTTTGTGTTTGTTTGTCTTTCCTTCAACCATTGAGCCTCTCTTCTGTAGAGCTACTGTGGTTTGCTGGGGGTCTGCTCCAGACCCTAGTTACTTCTGTTTTTCCTGTACCTGGAAGTATCACCAATGAAGCCTGTGAAACAGCAAAGATGGCAGTCAGCTCCTTCCTCTGGAAGCTCCGTCCCAGGGAAATACTGACCTGTTGCTGGCCTGCACACACCTATCACCTATGAGGTGTCTGGAGACCCCTGTTGGGAGGTCTCACCCAGGTAGGAGGAATGGGATCAGGGACCCACTTAAAGAAGCAGTCTGGCTGCTTTTTGGTTGAGCAGGTGTGCTCTTAGGGGGGACCCTTCCTAGTCCAGACCATTTGTATTCTTCAAAGCAGCCACGCTGGTATGGCTGAGTCAACCAAACCACAAAGATGGCAGCCATCCCTCCCCCTAGGAGCTCAGTCCCAGGGAGAGATCAGAACTCTGCCGTAGAACTCAAGCTGGAGTTGCTAAAGCCCCCACAGGGAGGTCTTGCCCAGTGAGGAGGAATGAATCGGGGTCCCACTTAAAGCTATCTGGCCACAATCTGGCAAGGCACTTATGCTGCATTCCTGGGGACCCTTCCTCACTGGACCATTTGTATTCTTCAAAATTGACAGGCTGGAATTGCTCAGTGTACCCAGCCAAAGAGATGGCAGCCACCCCTTCTTCTGGGAACTGAGTCCTATCTCCGGCTGACTTCAGCCTGTTGCTGTTGGCTGTGGCTGGAATTCCAAGCCATTGGGTCTTAACTTGTAAGGTGCCATGGAAGTGGGGCCTGCAGAATGACACTGCCCGGCTCCCTCCATTCAGCCCCCTTCCTAGGGATATGTATGGACAGATCTCCTGCCTTGCCGGGGATCCTGGGGCTGGAGTATCTCAAACTCCTGGGACTCTGTGAATGCCTGAGCTGCTGCTCTGCCAAGACTCCACACAACTTGTGTGTTGGACCTAAGGCCCTGGTGGCATGGGCTGCCAAGGGATCTTCTGATTGGTGAGTTGCAAAGATCTGTGGGAGAAGTGTTGCTTTTTCGGGTGGTGTCACACAATCACTCACCGCTTCCCCTGGCTGGAAGTGGGGGTGTCTTTGACTCCGTGCCACTCCTGGGTGGGCTGTCACCCCACCCTGCTTTTCTTCATTCTCCAAGGGTTGAGTTGTTTGCCTAGTCAGTCCCAACACGAGAACCTGGATATTTCAATGAAGGGTGCTGATTTCACTCGCTGCTTTCATTCATTTCTGTGAGTGCCACAGACTGCAGCTGCTTCTAACCGACCATCTTGGTCCCTCTCTCTCATGGCCTTTTCTATGACACTCTCTCCACACACACAAACAGAGGAAAAGCCACATGAGTGAGAAGTCTGTGGTCTCCAAGCCAAAAAACAAGCCATGATGAGGAACCAATTCTACCGTCACCTTGATCTTGAACTTCTCAGTTTCCAGAACTGTGAGAAATAATTGTCTGGTGCTTAAGCCACCCAGTCTATAGTATTCTGTTATAGAAGCCCAAACTAAGACACATGGCATTCTCTTGTGTCTATGTCTGTCTGCAGATTTCACCTTTTCATAAACACACAACTGTAGTGAATTACAGCCCACTCTAATCACCTCATCTGAACTTGATTGCCTCTATGAAGATCTTGTCTCTAAACAAGGTCACATTCTGAGGCACTGGGAGTTAGGACTTCAGTATATGAACATTTTTTTTTTTTTTTTTGAGACACAGTCTTGCTCTGTCATCCAGGCTAGAGGGCAGTGGCGTGATCTCGGCTCACTGCAAGCTCCACCTCCCGGGTTCACGCCATTCTCCTCTCTCAGCCTCCCGAGTAGCTGGGACTACAGGTGGCCGCCAGCACACCTGGCTAATTTTTTTTTTTTTTAGTGGACAGGGTTTCTCCGTGTTAGCCAGGATGGTCTCGATCTCCTGACCTTGTGATCCGCCCGCCTTAGCTTCCCAAAGTGCTGGGATTACAGGTGTGAGCCACCACACCCAGCCAATATATGAATTTTTTGAGAGGATGCAATTCAACCCATAACACTTGGCCATCATGTATGAATCATTTCAACTTTCCTCCCACAAGTTTTACCTTTCTATAATTTTATTCATCCTTCCTACCTATAGTGGACATTTGGAATTTGCTTGCTCAATAAACTCTCCTCATCACTAACGGTTGCTAATATCCTTTTGGAGAATCCCTTCCCTATTGTGTGCTGGCATAGGCTCATTCAAATACACCACCGGCTACTCTTGAAGTCATAGCAGATGATTCTTCCCATGGCCAATGCCAGCACAGCTGCGGGGAGAGAGACACCTGTGCACTAAGTTCATTCAAATGAGTGCTCTCTCTTGGAACTTGAAACTTGATGGCAGGAACAGGGATTGGAGGTTATTCATTGTAGCAGGCTCATACTCATCAGACTGACCCTATTCTAGAACTCATGCAGTGATTCCTATTGCAGGACATACTGAAGTCCACTGGTTTCCAGTGATTTCCAATTCCTGTCCATTCCTTGGTATTCCCCCATACAAATTCCTTCGTACTTAAGGAAAGCTGAGTTTCTGTTCCTTCCAAAAAATAAGCCCTAAATAAAACATAAATTAGTGCCCTTAGAGGGGTAAACGTATGTGACAGGTTAAAGCTGGCCACAAATTCTTCATTGTTTCTCCCATGGATGAGGGAACTCTTTCCTTCCCCTTGGACCTGGGACAGCCTGTAACTGCTTTGACCACTGGAATGTGACATATGTGAAGCTCTGTTAGTTTCAGGCTTAGCCTTTAAGACTAATGGCTATTAGCTTGCTTTTGGAGCCCTCAGCAGCCATGTAATGAGATTGACCACTCTGAGGTGATCATGCTGTGAGAAGCCCAAGCTATGTGGAAAACTCCCCAAAGAGTAAAACACTATGTGAAGAGAAAGGCCAGTGCGCCCCAAGGCATGTGAGTAAAGAAGCCATCTGGAAAGGAAATGCACCAGCCCCAGCTATCCTTGCTGACCCTACGTGGCTCAGAGACAAACCACCCAGCTGAGCTGTTCCCAAATTCCTGACCTACAAACTCATAAGCAAAATCAAATGATTGTTTTAAATCCCCTGTTTTGAGGTAGGTAGTTACATAGCAATAGTTAACCAGAAGAAATAAACATATCCTCAGGAAAATACAAGTATGAGATGATACAGAAGACCATGACACTCTTGGCCGGGCACGGTGGCTCACACCTGTAATCCCAGCACTTTGGGAGGCCAAAGCAAGTGGATCACAAGGTCAGGAGGTTGAGACCATGGTGAAACCCCGTCTCTACTAAAATACAAAAAATTAGCCAGGCATCGTGGCGCACACCTGTGGTCCCGGCTACTCGGGAGGCCGAGGCGGGAGACTTGTTTGAATCCGGGGGGCAGAGTTGCAGTGAGCCGAGATCACACCACTGCATTCCAGCCTGGTGAGAGAGCGAGACTCCATCTTAAAAAAAAAAAAAAAGAAGAAGACCATCACACTGTCACCCACACATGGGTATGGGAACAGAATAGCTGATGGCATTCTGTGGCAAAACCCGCATTCCTAGGATAAACTTCACTTTGTCATAGTGTATTATCTTTTTTACATCTGTAGAATTTAGTCTGCTAAAATATTGCCTAGGGTATTTTGCATCTAGTTCATTGAGGATAGTGGTCTACAGTTCCGTTTTGTTTTGTTTTTTTCTTTTCTTTTCTTTTCTTTTTTTTGAGACAGAGTGTAGCTCTGTCACCCAGGCTGGAGTGCAGTGGCGTGATCTCGGCTCACTGCAACCTCTGCCTCCCGGGTTCAAGTGATTCTCCTGCCTCAACCTCCTGAGTAGATGGGATTACAGGCGCACGCCACCATGCCCGGCTGATTTTTGTATTTTTGGTAGAGATGGGGTTTCACCATGTTGGTCAGGATGGTCTCGATCTCCTGACTTCATGATCCACCCGCCTTGGCCTCCCAAAGTGCTAGGATTACAGGCATGAGCCACTGCACTGGCCGGTTTTGTTTTCTTGTAATGTCTATCTTGTTTTGGTATCAGGATAATCCTGGCCTCATAAACTGAGCTAAGAAATATTTCCTTTTTGTCAATTTTATGGAAGACTATACATAGAATTGTTATTTCTTCCTTAAACATTTTGTAGAATTCATCAAGGATGCCATCTGCTATTGTCTTTGGGAGGAAATTTTTAACAACATTTGCAATTTCTTTAATTTTATTTAATAGATACAGAATTATTCAGGTTAGCTATTTCTTCCAGAATGAGCTTTAGTTTGTGTCTTTGAAGGAGTTGAGCTGATACATGTAAGTTGTTCAAATTATTGGAATAAAATAATTTAAAATATCCCCTTCTTACCCTTTTAGTGTCATATGGTCTGTACGGACATCACTGATGTCATTCCTGTAATGTGTCACTCTGGCTAGAGATTCATCAGTCTTATTGATCTGAAAGATTTGGTTTTATTGATTTTCTGGTTTCTGTTTCATTGAATTCCCCTCTGATCTTTACTGTTTCCCCCCTGCTTACCTTCCATTTAATTTGCTTTCTTATTCATAGTTTCATAAGGTAGAAACAGAGGTCATTGATTTCTATGCTATTAATTTCCCTTTAAATACTATTTCTGTAGCGTCCCCATAAATTTTGATATGTGGTGTTTTCCTTTGCATTCAATTCAAAATAGTTTGTACGTTCTCTTTTCACTTAATTTGTATTCCTTTGATCATTTACCTGTGTGTTATTTAGCTTTCAAATATTTGGGGGATTTTCCAGAGATCTTACTGTTGTTGATTTCTAATTTAATTACATTATGATCAGAGAATATACTTTGTGTGACTTGAATCCTTTTAAATTCATTGAGACTTGTTTTATGGTACAGAATATACACTATCTTCCTAATTTTCTTATGTACTTGAAAGAGCATTGCATGGAGTGTTTTAAAAATATCAGTCAGATCAAGTTGAAGGATAGCATTGTTAGGTCTTCTACATCCTTACTGATTTTCCATTTTCTATCAATTATTGAATGAGGAGTGCTGAAATCTCTCACTATAATTATAAATTTGGTTTTTTTATCTTTTCACTTTTGTATGATCTATTTCAGAGCTCCTTTATTAGATGCATAAATGTTTACAATTCAGAAATGTTAAAATTGTGTCCTCTTGATGAACTGACACCTTTATTATTATGAATGGTCTTCATCACTGATAACATGTTTAGCTATAAAGTCTACTTTATCTGATATTAATATAACTAGTAAGCATTCTTTTGACTAGTGTTAGCATGGTACATCTTTCTTAATCTTTTTACTTTTTACCTATTTGCATCTTGCATTTATTGTAAGCAGCATATACTTGGGTCTTGCTTTTGTGTTTAATCTGGTAATTTCTGACTTTTAATTATAGTGCTTTGCCAATTACACTTAATGTGACTATTAATTCAAATACATTCAAATACATTCAGTCATCTTGCTTTTTGTTTTCAGTTTGTCCCATCTGTTCTTTTTTCTACTTTTCTGCTTTCCTCTAGATCAACTGAATGTTTTTTATGATTCTGTTTTATCAGTTTCATTGGCTAATGAACATAACTCTTTGGTTTGCTATTTTAGTGGTTGCTTTAGGATTTGTAGCTTAGATCTTTAACTTTTTGCAGTCTAGTTTCAAGGGATATTACAACGTTTTAAGTACAGTGAAAACCTTATAAGACTATACTCTCATTTTTCCTTTCCTGGTCTTTATGCTATAGTTGTTATATATTTTAGTTTTATATATGTCAGAAACCCCACAAACTGTTTCAGGCCACATGGTTTCAGGGCCTGAATTGTCTGAGCCAAGATCCATCCTCTTAATATATATGCTAAACTGCTTCAACGAAACAAACCAAGAAAACAAACAAAAACAAATGAATAAGCAAAAACCTTGTGCTCAGATTTGGGCTCTGATGAGCCTCAGCTGTGAAAGGCATGCTGGCTAAACATAAGGCAGGATCCTGGCTAAAATGCAACACAATCAGGAAATTCAACATCATGTCAGTATAGATTCTTGATGGTTTCAACAATGTGTGTTATAAAATGCTACTAGGATGCAACTGATAGATTTCCAGAGTAATGTTACTATAATCTATTTTTTCACATGGAAAGTATACATAATGTAATACATAGTTTTGTGTTGTGTGATTAATAACAGTTAATTACACATATGGTGCTTACAGTATGCCAGGTACCATTCTAAATGCTGTACATATATTAATTTATTTACTATTACTTCATTGTAGTCTATTTACAACAAGCCAGTGAGAATTGCTATAGACGACAATTCAGAAAATGTTTAACTTGAGAGTATAATCAATTTTAAGGATGGTATGCATCCTGTTATATTATTTTTGCTACATTGTTAGATCAGGAGTTACCAAGACTGATTTAGTTTCCATCCCATGTGAATACTAAATTTCTTTCTATCCTTAAGAAGAAAAATACTTTGTGTTTTATTATTTCAACAAGTTCTCAATCTTATTGTTTCAAATTGCCCCAATAAATTTTAGTTGTTACTGTTCATATCATTTTTACGATATGGCATCAGTTTCTCAGATAAATCTTGACAGGAGCAGGGTTGGAATTCATGGTATAATGTGTCATTTGTATAATCTATACCCCCTAAGAGATGCATAAATCATGCATTCTTGTGTAGTAGGATAGAAGGAGTTCTCATGTGCTCCAGTGCAGAACTCTGAGCACATCTGTGGAATGTCAGTGCCCTGGTTCAGGTGGAAAAGACCATGTGAGGTGGTGGTCCTTTGGCTGGCAGCACAGACTCCCCAAAAAAGGTAGTGGCACATCACTCCAAAAGGCCCGATAGAACCAGGGAGTGAACCGGTTCAGCCATCCTGCCAGTGAAGCTGACGGGCTGTCTGTGTGGATCTGATGACTCCTCTCTCTCCTTGCTATTAGGATGAGCGAGTCACATCAGGCTCCCAGACAACTTGTTAAAGAAGAAAAGCAGGAGGAAAGTGAAATCTAAAAAGAGGCCACTTGGACCAGCACATGTGGAGAGTTAAATCTTGAATAAACCCTCCATAAAAATAAGTAAAGTTGTAGTTTTGTAGATAGCAATATGTGCCAAGGAGAAGATACAACAGCAAAGGGAGACGGGAACAGTTAAATTTGGGACTAGGGTGGTCAGAAAAGGCTCCACGGAGAAGGTGACACTGCTGAAGGAGGTGGAAAAATCTTCCATGTAGGTTCTTAGGAAAGAGCGTTCGGCCGGGTGCGATGGCTCATGCCTGTAATCCCAGCACTTTGGGAGGCCAAGGCGGGCAGATCATGAGGTCAGGAGATCGAGACCATCCTGGCTAACACAGTGAAACCCTGTCTCTACTAAAAATACAAAAAAATTAGCTGGGCGTGGTGGCGGGTGCCTGTAGTTCCAGCTACTCGGGAGGCTGAGGCAGGAGAATGGCGTGAACCTGGGAGGCAGAGCTTGCAGTGAGCCGAGATCATGCCACTGCACTCCAGCCTGGGTGACAGAGCGAGACTCCATCTCAAAAAAAAAAAAAAAAAAAGGAAAGAGCATTCCAGGAAGCAGGGGAGCTGTCCCCAACCTGTTGACGGAGACTAAGCAAACCAGTGCGGCAGGAATGAGTGAGTGATAGACAGGGAATGTCCTAGGACCAGAGGGCACAGGGGAACAGATGGCCAGGTCACATGGAGTCTGCAGGCCACTGGAAGGATGTTTTCCTTTTCTTTTTTTCTTTTTTTTTTTTTTTGAGACAGCATCTCACCCTGTCACCTAGGCTGGAGTGCAATGGCGCGATCTCAGCTCACTGCAAGCTCCAGCTCCCGGGTTCAAACCATTCTCCTGCCTTAGCCTCCTGAGTAGCTGGGATTACAGGCGCCCGCCACCATGCCCAGCTAATTTTTTAATTTTTAGTAGAGACAGGGGTTTCACCATGTTGGCCAGGCTGGTCTCGAACTCCTGACCTCGTGATCCACCCGCCTCGGCCTCCCAAAGTGCTGGGATTACAGGCGTGAGCCACTGCGCCCAGCTAGATGTTTGCCTTTTCTACAAATGGTGACAACTGTGGAAAAAGTTAGTGGGAGAGAAGGAAACAGTGTGAGTTGGATTTTATTTTATTTTATTTATTTATTTATTTTTTTAAAGACGGAGTCTCGCTCTGTCACCCAGGCTGGAGTACAGTGGCCGGATCTCAGCTCACTGCAAGCTCCGTCTCCCAGGTTTATGCCATTCTCCTGCCTCAGCCTCCCGAGTAGCTGGGACTACAGGCGCCCGCCACCTCGCCCGGCTAGTTTTTTGTATTTTTAGTAGAGACCGGGTTTCACCGTGTTAGCCAAGATGGTCTCCATCTCCTGACCTCATGATCCGCCCGTCTCGGCCTCCCAAAGTGCTGGGATTACAGGCTTGAGCCACCGCGCCTGGCCTGTGAGTTGGATTTTAAATGCAGCATCCCGTCTGCCATGTTGAGACCAGGCTTAGCATACCAAGGATGGAAGCAGAGAGAGCAAGTTAGAAGCTGTTCCACTAATTCATCTAAAAGACAATGGAGGCCTGGACCATGGTCAAGCCCCCTAAAAATTGGTTGCTATAGGAATATTTTCTGAAGATAAAGGCAGCACATTTGCTAATGGATTTGATTTGGCATGTAAGAAAAAGGGAAGAGTCAAGGGTGACTTCAAAGTCTCTGGCCTAAGTGATATTCACTGAGATAAGAAAGATTGCGGGAGGAGTATGCTATTTTTTGGACACTTCAAAATTTGGTATGCCTCTCAAAACTCAAGTGGAAATGTTGAGTATGTCGTTGGACATCTGCTCTTTGAGTTCAGGGATTCAGACTGGAGATGGGCATTTGAGAATATCAGCATGGAGCTGGCATTTAGACATGAGACTGGAAACCATCACCAAGGGAACAAGACATCCTAATATTTACAGGTTAGATTGGTGAGAGGAAGCAGAAAAGGAGATTATAGAAAATGACCAGTATGGTCAGAAGGAAACCAGAGGAGTAAAATGTTTAGGAAGTCAAACAAAGGAAGTGTTTCAAGGTGAAGGTCAAATGCTACTAATAAGTCAAATAAGATGAGGACTCATAATTGATTCCTTAGATTTAGAAACATGAAAGTCACCAAAAACCTTGTCGGCCGGGCGTGGTGGCCCACGACTGTAATCTCAGCACTTTGGGAGGCCGAGGCGGGCGGATCACCTGAGGTTGGGAGTTCAAGACCAGCCTGACCAACATGGTGAAACCTCGTCTCTACTGAAAATACAAAAATTAGCCAGGCATAGTGGCGGGTGCCTATAATCCCAGCTACTCGGGGGACTGAGGCAGGAGAATCACTTGAACCTGGGAAGCAGAGGTTGCAGTGAGCCGAGATCACACCATTGCACTCCAGCCTGGGCAATAGAGAGAGCGAGACTGTGTCTCAAAAACAAAAAACAAAAAAAACCAACACCTTGTCAAGAGTAGTTTTTGTAAAGAGAGAGAGGTAAAATCCTGGTAGAAGTGGGTTCAAGGTCAGTGGAAATGGTGAAGTAATAACCTCTAAAAATTTTCTGCTCCATAAAAGCAATGGGAAAACTGAGAAAATTGTCAGAATCAACTTTCTAAGAACTCTGGAAATTAACGTTAAGGTTTGTAGCAATCCAGGGAGTATTTATGCAAAAAAAGAGGCTGGGTCTGAGTAAAAACAGTAAAATTATGGTGCTTTAACTTGCCCTATTCCCAATTTATTCTCCGGCTTCACAGAAGCCTTGATAACCAGCAGCCTGTTCGCTACCAGAAAAAGCAGAATGGAGGTGGAACTTCTTCAAAGCCTCCTTCCCAAAGAACTGTAATACTTTGGTTTATCTGGTGGTTCCCTGGAAGGTTCCACTTGAAAGGCTGTCTCTATTTGACCAGAATCAGGGCTTGCCTAGTGAGAAAAACCTTTTCTCACAGGTGTTTGTTGAAAATATTTACAGGCAACTGTTTAACCTGACTGCTACATAGCTGGGAAAAACGGCAGGCTAACAAGGAAGCTTAAAAGGTGAAAAATGAGATGTCCATGGGGCTTTGAAATGCTGCAACACATTCCAGAGAATTTGGAAGGCTCTGCTGTATGTACACTCAGGAAAAACCTGAGAAGCCCCTAAGCTGCCACCTCTGATGAACCCTGAGCTTCTGTGTCAGCAGGAAGTGAAGGGAAAGGCAGAGTTGTCAGCTGCCTGGCTGAGTGTGGAAGGCATGTCCCAACACATACACACGGGCCCTTGGCAAAGACTGGGAGACTGACTAATTCCAGGTGTTTAAGGAAATCTGCTTGATCAATAGCTGGCCAATAAGCTAATCAAGCAGAGACTGCAGTGACCGCACACGACAAAGAGTACTGTCTTAGTCCACTTGGGCTGCTGTAACAGAATACTATATCCTGAGTGGCTTATAAACAACAGAAATTTATTGCATACAGTTCTGGAGGCTGGGAAGTCCAAGATCAAGGCACGAGCAGATTCAGTATCTGGTGAGGGTCTCTTCCTGGTTCATAGTTGGCACCTTCCTGCTGTATCCTCACGTGGTGGAGGGGGGCAAGGCAGCTCTCTGGGGCCTCTTTTTATAAGGGCACTAATCCTATTCATGAGGGCTCCACCCTCATGACCTAATCACCTTCCAAAGGCCCCACTTCCTAACACCATCACATTAGGTTTCAACCCATGAATTTTGGGAGGACATAAACCTTCAGTCTAAAGCAATTATAGACAGAATTAATTCAGAAGAGTTTTTAAACACACAAACAACAGCTAAAACAACAAGCAACAAGAAGTTCTGGAAAGGGAAGGAGATTCTGATTTCCAGAACTGTCACATTATGTTATTTAAATGTCCATGTTTTTTGTTTTGTTTTTTAAGATGAGGTCTCACTCTGTTGTCCAGGCTGGAGTGCAGTGGTACGATCACAGCTCACTGCAGCCTCAACCTTCTGGGCTCAGCTGATCCTCTCACCTCAGCCTCCTGAGTAGCTGGGACTATAGGCATGTGTCACCACATACAGATAACTTTTGTACTTTTCATAGAAAAGGAGTTTTGCCATGTTGCCCAGGCTGGTCTCAAACTCCTGGGCTTAAGCAATCTGCCCACCTTGGCCTCCCAAAGTGCTAGGATTATAGGCATGAGCTACTGCACCCAGCCAAATGTATAATTTTTAACAAAAAATTATGAAGCATGTAAAGAAACAAGAAAGTATGGCCCATACATGTAGAAAAAAAGCAGTCAGTAGAAAATGCCCCTGAGGAAGCCCAGACGTGAGACCTACTAGACCAAAGACTTGCAATTGGCTGCTTTAGGTATGTCCAAAGAACTATAGGAAACCATGTCTAAAGAAATAAAGTATGGCCAGGTGCAGTGGCTCACGCCTGTAATCCCAGCACTTTGGCAGCTCACTGCACGTTCCAGTAGCAGATGGAGCCATCATTTTCTATATATTTTAGAGATTGTGTTATTCAAGAGAGTAGCTGTCTGTCTAAGCATTGCCCAACAAAACTGGTGATTGCCAGTTCATAGGAAATAGAGATTCTAACTGTGCTTTTGAGACTAGAAGTCAATTATTATTGTTGTTATTATTATTATTGTATTTTTGAGACAGAGTCTCACTCTGTCACCCAGACTGGAATGCAGTGGTGTGATCCTGACTCACTACAACCTTAAACTCTTGGGCTCAAGTGATCCTCCTGCCTCAGCATCCCAAATAGCTGGGACCACAAGTGTGTGCTACCACACCTGGCTAATAGTTTTTAATTTTAGTAGAGACAGGGTTCTGCTATGTTGCCCAGGCTGGTCTCAAACTCTTGGGCTCAAGTGATCCTCATGCCTTGCTTGCCAGAGCACTGGGATTACAGGTGGCCACACCTGGCCTACACATTATTATAATTTGAGACAGAGTCTCGCTTTGTTGCCCAGGCTGGAGTGCAGTGGCACGATCTCAGCTTACTGCAACCTCCACCTCCCAGGTTCAAGCGATCCTCCTGCCTGAGTCCCCTTAGTAGCTGGGATTATAGGCACGTGCCACCATGCCCGGCTAATTTTTATATTTTTAGTAGAGATGGGGTTTTGCCATGTTGGCCAGCCTGGTCTCGAACTCCTGACCTCAGGTGATCCATCTGCCTCAGGCTCCCAAAGTGCTGGGATTACAGGCATGAGCCACCATGCCCGGCCTACACATTATTTTTAAAGGGGATTTTGGAAGATATTATTGGCATGAAACCTGGCTGAACAAAACTCTTAGCAGCATTAGTATTTTAATCTAATAATCCTATGGTAGTAACCATGATGATACAAACACATCTATTATTTCTAGCTGTCCCATCAGGAAAATCCTGACCACATCTGTGGTATATGGGAAGTATATATGTGGTCTTGGTCCCCAGTTCATAGCACATAGCCCCAAAACCCTTGGAGTTTCCTGAATGATCATGCTTTTTGTCGTTGATAAGAACCCATTTAGACCATACCTGGGTTTATCTTAATAAGGTGGTTTTGGGCTCCGGGCCTTAAATAACTTCCGGTTAGGGGCTGGTCACCAGAAACAGCAAACCTTAATTAGAGGGTTGGAACTTTCAGCACCCCTCCCCAACATCTGGGGAAGGGAGAGAAGCTGCAGACTGAGTCAATCACCAATGGCCAATGATAAAATCAATTGTGCCTACGTAATGGAACCTTCATAACCACCCCTCACCTATGCGGTTTGGGAAGCTCCGGATTGGTGAGTGCACTGGGATACAGGGAGGGTGGTGTGCCTGGATATACACAGCAGCTCCGTGCCTCCTAACCCCAGACCTCAGCCTGTTCACCTCTCCCATGTGACTCTTCCTGACAATGTCCCTATAATACACAGGCAATAGTAAGTAAGGTGTGCTCCTGAGTTCTGTGAGCTGTTCTAGCAAATTATCCCACTGAGGAGGTGGTTGTGGGAAGCCACAAATTTGTAGTAAGTCAGACAGAAGTGTAGGTAACCTGGGAACTCAGTACTTGGGGTTGGCATCTGAAGTGGGGTCAGTCTTGTGGGACTGAGCCTTTAAACCTGTCGAGTCTGCTCCTAAATCTGGATAGCTAGTGTCATAATAAAATGAAATTGCTGGGCACCCAGCTGATTTTGGGAGAATCAGAGAATTGGTGTTGGCAAAGACACCACATACTTGGTTTCAGGAGAATTCTCAACACGATTAAGGAGATTAAGTCAGCCAGGCGTAGTGGCTCACACCTGTAATCCCAGCACGTTGGGAGGCCGAGGCAGGTGAATCTCCTGAGGTCAGGAATTCAAGACCATCCTGGCCAACATGGCGAAACCCTGTCTCTACTAAAAATATAAAAACTAGCCAGGTGTGGTGGCAGGTGCCTGTAATCCCAGCTACTTAGGAGGCTGAGGCAGAAAAACAGCTTGAACCTGGGAGGCAGAAGTTGCAGTGAGCTGAGATGGTGCCACTGTACTCCAACCTGGGCAACAAAGAGCAAAACTCCGTCTAAAAAAAAAAAGATTGGAAATTCAAGATAAAGTTTTTTTTTTTTTTTCCGAGACGGAGTCTTGCTCTGTCACCCAGGCTGGACTCCAATGGTGCGATCTCAGCTCACTGCAACCTCTGCCTCCTGGGTTCAAGCAATTCTCCTGCCTCAGTCTCCCAAGTAGTTGGGATTATAGGTGTGTGCCAGCATGTCCAGCTGATTTTTGTATTTTTAGTAGAGGCAGGGTTTCGCCATGTTGGGCAAGCTGGTTTTGAACCCCTGACCTCAGGTGATCTGCCCGCCTTGGCCTCCCAAAGTGCTGGGATCACAGGCGTGAGCCACCGCGCCTGGCCAAAATTTCTTTATTATAATGACTACTGTACTCAAGCCCTGTGAACTTCCAAACTTTGTAGCTATTGGTGAAAACAAGAATCCTTATTTTATTATTCCTGAATCTGAATTTTTGGAAACAAGAAAGTCTGAATAGCTTAAACAGCTGTACACAGAAATATATGGTTTGAGGTAAAATTTACTTTATAAAAGCCCCGTGCTTCTGGATGATCAGTAATTTCAGGATGAGTCTACACTTCAGTCATGTAAGTGGGAAATGGAGAGACCGCCAGCATCATTAAGAAAGAATCTGCTGTACATTAGAGGGAAAGGCAGCAGACTGGGAAATAAAAAGAATTTATTCTATTTGCCCTAAATCAGAGCTCAACATGTCGGCATTTTTTCTGCCTTCCTCTCTTCGTTTTATCCACAGATTCACTGCTGGCACATCTCAGGCATTGCTGGGGACACACCAGTCTCTTCCTGGTGGAGCTTCAGGTCGGCAGAGAACACAGTCTTCAGTCCAGTGAGCATGCAGAGCACAGTGGTCTGTGCTCAGGTGGGTTTCCGTGGAGCCCACTGTGGGGTGGGGACAACAGAGAAGGTATTTCCAAGTAAGCGGCATCCACAGGGATGAGACAGAGCCATTTGAGTGAAGGCAGTGAGGGAGAGCATGCTGCAGGCAGAAGGAACTGCTTGCTAAAGGGGCCCCCTGGCGAAAAGGAGCTCAGTGCTTTCTATGTTTTTAGAAAATGAAAGATTGGAATAGCTGGAAAGTAGGGAGCAAGAAGAACATAGCACAGAATGGGCCTGGACAGGTAAGGAGGTGTCAGATCCCCAGGGCTGTGAAAGATTTCAGGCTTTCGCTTAGGAACAGGAGCAGGGCAGTTGGCAGAAGCATCGTTAGCTTTAGTTGCTTCCCATATATGGGTGGAGAGGAGACTGGAGCGGGTGGAAGCTAGAGATGGAAAGACTAGTTAGGAGGCTCTTCTCCAGGCAAACGAGACAAGCATCTTGGGCTAGGGTGATGGGGATGGAGAGAGAGGACGGGAGGCAGAGGGCATCGGGTGGAGACTAAAGGCCGTGGTGCTAGGTGGACACAGGAGAGAGGGAGGTGGCAAGGAGGGGCTGGGTTTCTGTCTTGTAGAACTACAGGGATGATGGTGCCATCAGGTGTAGGAGGGAACATGGGAAAAAGATGAGGTTTGAGGCAGGGTTTGGGGTAGGGCGATGTACATCTTGAGTCCATGATTTAAATAACTTGAGTTTGAGGTGCCATTGGGAGAGTCATGTGGAAATGCCAGAGAGACAGCTGCAAATCAAGTTTGGAGGTCAGAGGAACACACCAGGCTGGAGTTACAGATTTAGGAGGTGCCAGGCACATAGGTGGCAGTAGAAGCCATGTGCCAGGCACATAGGTGGCAGTGGAAGCCATGAGCTTGGAAGAGATTTCTCACTGGGAGAGTGTGGAGCAAGACAAAAGGATGGCAGAGGACCAAGACCAGCATATGCCAAGTGGAAGAGGTTAAGGTGCAAAGAAGAACAAGGAGAAATGTCTAAAGAAGTAGAAGTAAAACCAGGAGCGCTTGATGTCATACAAGCCGAGGGAAAACATGTTTTGAAGAGGGAATGGTCTAGGGTAAAATGCTGCAGAGTGACTGCATGAGAGAAGAACAAAAATGTCTGTTGGTTCAGTGCGTGGATGACCCCACCCAGCCGCTTGTGTGGATTCAGGGTGGCAGACTGGCAAGGAGTGTGGAGTGAGGAAATGAAGCCATTGTGTTTGACAAGTCTGGCAATTTATCTTGTTTGCAGTGGGATATTTGTAGAGCTCCCTGCTAGTGGAGCAGAAGGGTACAATTCAGCTGAGGATTTTCCTAACTGAAAAAGTAATGAGCAAGTGAGAAACTCCACCACACTGGCCTGCAGGTATTCCTCACCAAAGCGCGGTGGGCCCAATGCCTGGGACTGCAGTCACCTACTTTCCATGTCCACGCAGTGAAGTTTGGTATGCCCAGAAACTCCATATTCTGTTTTTTTTTGGTGGGGAGGGGTCTGATTTGGTATTTATTGAAACTCAAAAAGCACTACCCACAAATTAAAGAATGGATAAACTGGACTTCAGCAGAATGAAAAACTGCAACTTACGAAAAGACATTAAAAAAATGAAGACTAGCCAGAAACTAGAAGAAAATATATCTATCCCTTTGAGTTTTCACCCAGAACATACAAAAAAGAACTCTAAAAACTTTTTATTTGTTTGTTTTAGAGACAGGATCTCACTCTGCAGCCCAGGCTGGAGTGCAGTTGTGCAATCATAGCTCACTGCAGCCTCATACTCCTTGGGTCCAGGTGATCCTCCCATCTCAGCTTCCCGAGTAGCTGGGACTATAGACACTCACCACCATTCCTGGCTAATTTTTAAATTATTATTTGTAGAGACAAGATCTCACTATGTTGTCCAGGCTGGTCTTCAAACCTTAGGCTCAAGTGATCCTCCCACCTCAGCCTACCAAAGTGTAGGGATTAGAGGCAAGAGTCACCATGCCTGGGCAACACTTAAAAAGAATAAGACATCCAACCTTATTAAAAATTTAGAGAAAAAAAGAAATCCCATTTTTTTTTTTTTTTTTTTTTTTTTTTTTTGAGACGGAGTCTCGCGCTGTCGCCCAGGCTGGAGTGCAGTGGCCGGATCTCAGCTCACTGCAAGCTCTGCCTCCCGGGTTCACGCCATTCTCCGGCCTCAGCATCCCGAGTAGCTGGGACTACAGGCGCTGCCACCTCACCCGGCTATTTTTTGTATTTCTTAGTAGAGACGGGGTTTCACCGTGTTAGCCAGGATGGTCTCGATCTCCTGACCTCGTGATCCGCCCATCTCGGCCTCCCAAAGTGCTGGGATTACAGGCTTGAGCCACCGCGCCCGGCCTGAAATCCCATGATTTGAGGGAGACAAAGAATAAAAATTAAATCAGCAAAAATTTGAATAGACATCTGACAAAAGAAGATAGGCTAATGGCCAATAAGCATAAGAAAAGATATAGAACATGACTCTTCATCAGGAAAATGTGAATTAGACCACATAATTTAACCACCCAGGCATCAGATATCCCAGGATACCCCTGGCCTTGAAACCTTCACACTGGCTCTTCACTCCAGCTGAAATACTCTTCCCAGATATCTGCATAGCTCCCTTAAGGCCTGCAAGGGCTCGTTCCTGCCGCTCTTGCCAGTATAGACCCTGCTCGTTTTCTTTCCCTCTTGCTTGCCGTCCATCACAAGGATCAGCATGGCTGTCCCCATATAGCTGGTGTGGTGTCAGCCTCCAGTGATTCCCATCTCTTGATATATAACCCTGTTTACTTTCTTTCTATGACAAAGGGCCCACCCATGCAGCCAATAAGATGTTGCAGAAATTATGGCATGTGACTTCCAAGGCCAGGTTATAAAAGACACTGTGGCTACTATCTGGTTCTTTTTTGGATTGCTCACTTTGGAAGAAGCTAGAAGCCATTTTGTGAGGATGCCCAAGAAGGATGCTAGAAGCCGAGGCTTCCCATCCACACCCAGCACTAACTTGCTGAGCATGTGAGTAATCCACCTTGTGAGACTCCGCTAGCCCCAGCGAACCTTCAGATAATGGCAGCCCTGGCTGACATCCGACTGCAACCTCCTGAGAGAGACCCTGAGCCAGCACCACCTAGCTAAGCCTCTCCTGCCTTCTCCACCCAGAGAAATGGTGCGAAATAACGAATGTTTACTGTTTTTAGCTGTTAAATCCTGGGGCAATTTGTTATGTGGCAATTGATGACGAATACAGATGGAAAGGAATATGTTGCTCCAATGTGGCCTTGGACGTAAGCCACATTCTCTTAACCACTGAGAAAGCTTGTATTTTCATCCTTCCAACTTTGCTTTTCATGTTTATCCTTCAGTTCTGAACCTACAGAAAGGGGAGGAAGGAGAAAGTGAGAGAGACATGCCAAAAAAGAAAGCTTTAAAAAGCTTTAAGAAATCATATGCAATATAACCCATATTTCTGACCCCACCCAAGAAACTGTCAGCAAAATAGATGTTGCTGTTTAAACCTTTGAGTTGGGTTTGTGAGGCCTCAGTCATGTGAAAATAACACACAGATGGGGGGCTGAGGCATGATGAGGTCATTTTCCGGAAGGTCACACAAAAATAAATGGCAGGGCTGCTGATGAAATGGTTCTGGAGCCACATGCCCAAGCTGTGTGAAGTGGAAAGCGAAGGTGCTGGGACCACCTTCTCCGAGCTGCACAGCACCTTGGAAAGGACACAGCATTGCTGAGGGAGGGGTTTTCCAGGGCAGGTTCAGGACCCTTCTCTGCAGCCCCTGTCGGGTTTTCCCCCCACACTGGGGAGAGCATCCCCCCGTTCAGACCCGCAGCAGCCTGGGCAGAGGAATAGCCTAAGCCTGTCTAAGAAGTTTGGCAATAATTTTGCCACCCAGTTGAGGAGAGGTTGGGAGCCTCTCCCATTCTCCTACTGGATTTACAGCAGCTCCTAGGAATAAGAACTGCGTGAGATTATTTCCCCACACAAATCGGGTAGAGATGGCCGGGCGCCTAAATACTTTTAATAGAGGTAACGGGCTAGAGCTGGCTTAGTCATTTCGTCCGCAGACCATAGCAAGAGAGTTTTTATTTCTGGCCAGTTGTCTGAGGTCTCAGGTCTGGCACCCAAGGCCAGGGCTCTGCCTAATGCACTCCAATGAACAGGGCTTCGTACTCCAGCAAAAACACCAAACAAACTGCTGGATAATCAGTTGAAAGATCAATCTCATGGAACAAGCAACTGACATGCTGGAGAATCCAATTCCTTCCTCTAAGAGAGGAAAAACAAAGACATTTGCATGTGCTGAGCAAAACCAAGAATAAGCAAGAAAATATGCTATTTGAATTGCGTTCAAAATGTCTCTTACAAGTGAAGCAAATTACTTCTGCATGCTCTGGGGCTCTGCAGAGAACAAATAATGTTCTGCCTTTAATGGGTAAAATTATACAATTTGCTTTTAATAGTAAACCAAAAGCCGCGGTGGCTTCAGATAGCACCGCGCTCCCGAGGGCTCCCTCCACGCAGCTCCACCCCTGGCAGTTTTGAGCATTTTGGGGGACGCGCTTGTCCCCACCGACCTGGGAGGGCGCCGGTGCCAACGCGGCCTGTTTGTTTTCCTGAACGTTTCCTTTTCCAGCTTTCGCTTCTCCTCTTTCTGCCTCACCGCTGGTGTCTGGGACTGGGTGGCTCTCAGATTTGTCCCAGTGCGTAGTGCAGCCCGGAGTTACTGATTTGTGACTTAGATCCCCGTGTGTCTCGCCCCGAAAGTCGGGGGCAACCGCTCTGGGCACCTCTCCTGCGTGGGCAGACCCGCCTAACTCCGGCTGACGCCCCCAAGGAGCCACCTTTGTGTTCAAGCGTTCCGAGGCGCAGGCCCGAGGGCGGGCGCGGGAGGCAGGTCGGGGCCCCAGCTGCGGCCCCAACTCCCTGGGTCCCGCCCGCCGCCCGCCGCCCGCGCGTTTCCCCGGCAGGGGGCGCTGGCGCAAGCCTCGCTCTGCCCATCGGGGCGGGCGAGCTGGGACCCTGCCTCCTGCGCGCCCGCCCGCCCGCGGTCCGCCCCCCGCGCTCGTCCTGGCGGCCGGCGGGACGCCCCAGCTCGCGCCCAGGAACCTCCCCAGCCAGCCCGCGCCGCGACTGGAGCAGAGCGGCGCATCCGGGCCCGAAGAAGAAGACGACGACGAGGTCCTCGAAGTGGACCCATTTGCGAAGCGCCGGGGAGAAGGAGGGGAGGACGCGCGGCAGAAAGGGGTGGTGGCGCCCGACCCTGCGCCCCGGCCCGAAGTTCGGAGGGCGGCCCGGCCCCCACTGCCCGCGGTATGGCCGGGGGCTCGGCGCTCTCGCGGCTGCCGCTGCTGTGCATCCCGGCCGTCTGGGCGGCCGCCGCGCTTCTGCTCTCGGTGTCCCGGACTTCAGGTAGGATCCGGCGCACCCCCTCGTGCGCAGGCGGTGGCTCGCGGCTTGCTGGGCCAGCCCTTCCTCCGCCGCTCTGCTCCCGGCCGCCGCGCCGGCGCCCGTGCTCCCGAACGAGGGGCGCCAGGGAGGGCCATTCGCACCGCGCCCGGCGCCGCTCCCCGCCCGCACCCCGGACCCCGTCGGGCTGGTTACAATAAGCCGCGCTCTGGGGACGCCTGTTTCTAGAGGCTGCGGGCGGGCGGGGGCGGCGGGGAGCCTCTCGCTGGCGCTTCCCGAGGGTCGCGAGTGGGAGTGGGAGTGCGAGCCCTGGGCCCGGGACCCGAGTCCGCAGATGTGCCCCGAAGGTCCCAGGACCCGGTCTTCCTCCCCGAGGTCTTCCTCCTTCAAGGGCACAGGGTCCCGAGCGTCCCCCCACCCCCAGGGCGGCCTGATGCCGGGCGGAATCCTGGGTTGGACGTGGCCCCGGAGAAGCGGCTCTTGCGGCGGGGGTGGGGGCGCCCGCAGCTCTGGGTTCTGACTCTCCCAGCCCGCGGGCCGCTTGATGGAAACGGGCTCTTTGGCTTCCCTTTTGTTGGTCTCTGAAACCTCCTCTCCCCCACCGCTCTGGGGTCGAAGGTGGCCGAAGTGGCGTGTGATCTGGATTGAAATGGTTTGCGACCGGGATCGCGGTCCCTGAGCGGCGGGGGCCCGGCCGCCTTCTGGCCGCGCCCGGGGACCCCGGGACCTGTAGGAGGCACGCGGCGGGAGGGGCGGGGCCCGGCCCCTAGGTGGGTTTCCTCCCTGCGCGGCCTCGGCTGCTTGGACCCGGGGCGCAGAGGAACGGCCGGGAGGTTCGGAAGAGCAGCTGGGGACCTGCCTAGGTTGCCTGGAGGAGGCAGTTCGCCCTCGCTGTGCAGACCCCGGGAGCACCTCCGGCCCGCGCGCCTCCGACCGGATTCCGGGCACCCTGCGGGGGTGGAGGAGGGCGGGTGGGGCCTTCAGGTCCAGGAGCGCCAGAGACCGATGGGGTTCGCCTTAAGCCCCCGAAATGTGTGAGACGCTCCTTACTAGTAAATGGGCTTCAGTAGCTTCCCTCCCCTGCATTCCTGCAGGCAGGTGGGAATCTGGGGACAGTCGCAGGCTGGGAGACGATCTGCTTTTCCTGCGCCCTGCTGGGAGCTGCGCACTCCAGGTATCCTGGCCTGCCGCCCTAGCCGGCCCAAGGTACGCGAGTCAGGAAGACTGCGCAGGCTTTCCTGGGGGGTGTTTTGGTTTCAGCAGATGTTAATTACGTCAGATATTCCTAGTTACTTGATTTGGGAAGGGAGCTTGCCTTTATCTCACTGTCCATTAAAGCCTAAATCGCTCAGAGTGCATTATATATAAAATAAGTAAGCCACATTCTAAGTTGGTATCCATCACTCAAGACCTCTGTCGATTTCTGCAACCCCTCCCCGAGAATCTCCCAGGAGATCCCTTTGCTGGGGGAGAAGGGTAGCAGGGAGGCGGCTTAATCACGTTGCTCGACGTGCTGTTCGGCGGCCTTTGCTGGTCACCCTGCGGTTAATTGTCCTGCAAAAACTCCGCCTTGCAGACCGTGAGGGTTGAGCGCAGCCTTTGAGGGGCGGTGCTGTGGTGGGGGTTTTGAGACGGGCGATGAGTAAAGCACAGTGGGTCCATTGCTTAAACCAAGGTGATTGTTAACAGGAAAGTTCCTTGAGTTTTGGGTGGAGGAATTTAAACACTGTCATAGTTTCCAGTGAATGTACAAATGTCTTATATGAACAAAGCAATCGGGGTCGTTGTCTTTAATTTTTGAACGCTGTGTGGAGGTGATTTTCTTTTTCTAGTGAAATACTCATAACCTTTATAGGAGAGGGCATAGGATATAATTCTCTTCGTTCTGGACGGCTAGGTTAACAAAATCCAAAGAGTATGATAATCTTTATTTAAATATGAATAAATGATTACAGGAGATTTGAGTGTTTGAGATCTTTTCTGCTGTGAAAAGAAGAGTCCCTGTTATTTGAGTGTGTTTTATCCACGAAATAATTTATTTTGTAAAGCTATTTAAGGGTTTTTCTAAAAGAATTTGCAAGTTCTTATTCCACATTTTAATAGCAAGACTCTGTTTCCTCTAATGACAAATACTGATTGGGACTATGTACCAATCCTAGGTAGGGTAGGTGAGAACGATGGAGCATTAGGGTCCCCCCAGCCCCCATTTTTGGCAGCGTAGTGTTTACTTTTGGCCCAGATCCCTGGAGTGACGGTGGTAATAAATAATGACAGTGATCCCTCTAGAAGAAGTCCATCTAGAAGTAAATAAATGGAAACATCTTGAATAAGACGACTTTGTGGAAAAAGAAAAGTTTTTATGTATATAGTAAGGCAACATATTTTTCTTATTATGGCTGTGTGCCAAGCAAAGAGCTACACATTTGAAATTTTTCAGTGTAATTGTGAGATCCAGCTTAACTCTCATGTCCTCTTCATAAACCGTGTCACCCTGAAAATCTGAACACCATGGACCCTATGTGACACTCAGTGTAACTGAGAGGGCTCTGGAAAGTGAAGCTGAACTTTTAATTAGTAAAGCAAATCATGGAAAACTGACAAGTCTGCTTTATATTTTATATGTAAAAAAGCAACATGGGTTTAAAAATGTCCTTTTTCTAGGGGTAGTTTTTGGTGACAGTGCTCTGCAGATTTTTAAGGCAATGTTAAACATTTTTATTTTTATTGTGAAACTTTTTAAAATTGTTTATTCAAAGTGCTGCTGTAATTGGTGTTTGTATGTCTGTCTATTACGCTGTGGTTTGCAGTGAATCACTTCTTGCCCCTCAAACGGTTAGCCTGGATTTAACCTCCAAGAGATTAAGTCTGGCAGAGTCTGAATTTTACACTGCTCTTTTCTTTGGAAGCTCTTCTGAAATCAGTGGAATAGAAATGCAGGGGTAGGAACAGCTCATCTGACAGTTAGGGAAGATTAATCCCCTTTAGAAAGGTTTCAGCTGGAGCACTGACACTCCTTTAAAATGCATTCCCTGGGAGGCCAGGATGGGAAAAGTTATCATTATTGAAATGGGAACTGGATGTGAAGGACTTGAGCTCCTTAATCTGCAGGACCTGGCTAGTCTGTTGTAGTGCTGGAAATTTGTGTACTCCTTGTAATCCTTTCCCGTGGAGAGTTCTAATTATCTAATTCCACATTGTAGTCAGGGAAAGAAAGTATGCTACAAAGTGTGACTCCTACCCAGGATTTATAACCATCTTCTGAAACAGTTCCTTAATGACAGGCCTTTTCTTTTGGTGTTTATCTGGTCCATTCCCTCGGAACCTGGAGGGGACACTGTGAAGGACTCCCTCCTCCTCCTCCGCCCCCCATCAGCATCTTGTGGTTTCCACATGGTGAAGGGTCTTCCTTGCACCTGCCCATCGATTGTGACTTCTTACATTGTCATTAGGATGTTTCCTTTTTGGGAGCCCCATGGTGACCACCAAGTGGACCCTGTGAATACTAAGCATGTAAGGTTTCAAAATAAAGAAACCAGGGAGTTTTGCTTTGCAGAGGAAGCATTGCTAGTTAGGTCTGGATTTTTATTGGTTGCACCCCAGCTGCATGGCCACTAGCAATTTCATGAAGGGACTGTTGGGCTGAAAGGACTGGCTTTGAAAACATTGCTTCTTAGTGACCCTTTGGGCTCTCGGGGTCTGCATTGTCCCACGACACCACCATAACACTGTTAAGGATTTCAGTGGGTAGTGTGGGCATCTTGAGTTTTGAAAGTAGAAATCCAAGCAACAAGAGGCGCTCTGGCCCATTAATTATAGCTGCAACTGGCCGGGGTTTTGTAGCAGCCGCCTTTTTCTAGCATGTATTTATTTGGCTTTGTTGAGGAGCTTGCCAAGTTGGAAACGAGGGCGGGACAGCTTTGCTTGCGTGTGCAGTTGTCATAAAATATGTCTGGGGTGTAATCTGTTTAAAATCATATTCGTAGAGTGGCCAAAGAATTGTTGAACAAACAGTGTTGGGAGTTTTCACAAAGCTTTTACAAAATAGGGAATTTTATTGGTGTGGTTTGCACTGTTTTTGGGATTTCTGTGGGTGTTTTCTTTTAAGTCCTATCTCTGAAAGAAGCAAAAAACTCAAAAGCTAAAGGGAAGGAAATAATTACACAAAAATGTAGCTTAATTCGACTAAGTAGCTTGGTCCTCTAGAAATCCTTCAGTTCTAGTGGGAAGTGGTGTGTATGTCTTTAATTGTCGCTGGAATGAGCTTCAGTAAGCACTCTGTCACTTTCTAGATGTTATCAGAGGAGAATGTGGCTGCTGCTTCAAGTCCTCCCTGAGTGGGGGAGGGTTCCCCTAAATCCCAAATGCTCCCAGCCTAATGGTTTCCACACCCTCCTGGAGGGATAGTCAACACAATGGGCAGTTAAATTAAGGAAATGTTTAGGCCTGAACTCCTCATTGTAGGCTTGTGCTGTGGAATATAGTGGCCACCAGGCACACACAGCTATATAAGTTAAAATTAATTAAAGGCAAAAGAGATTAAAGATTCACTTCCTCCCCTTCACTGGCTTCATTTCAGGTGTCAGTAGCCACAAATTGCTATGCAAAAATAACGTTGGGATTTTAGTAGAGGTTCATTGATCGGTAGATGGATTTGAGTAGTATTAACTTTTTTTTTTTTTTTTTTTTTTTGAGTTAAGGTCTTGCTCTGTCACCCAGGCTGGAGTGTAGTGGTGCAAACATGGCTCACTACCTCTGGCCTTAACCTTCTGGGCTCGGCCTCCACCTCCGGGGCTCAAGTTATCCTCCCATCTTAGCCTCTGGAATAGCTGGAACCACAGGCACGCACTACTGTGCCTGGCTAATTCTTTGATTTTTTTTTTGTAGAGATGGAGGTCCAGCTGTGTTGCCCAGGCTGGTCTTGAACTCCTGGGCTGAAGGGATTCCCCACCCCCACCCCAGCCCTGGGATTGTAGGCATGAGCCACCTGGCTGGTCATCATCTTAACAGTATTGTCTTCCTGTTCATAAACACAGGATGTCTTCCCGTTTATTTAGAGGTTTCATTTCTTTCAGCAACGTTTTTTAGTTTTCAGTGTATGAGTCTTTTGCCTCTTAAATTAAATCTATTCCTGAGTATTTTATTATTTTTGAACGATTGTAATTGGAATTGTGTTCTTTAAATTTCCTTTTCACATTCCTTTTCACACAGCCCACTGTTAGTGCACAGAAATGTCACATTTTTGTGTGTTGATTTTCTAACCTGCAAGCCTGTGGAATTTGCTTATTAGCTCAAATAGCATTTTTGTAGCTCTTATTCTATGTGTAAGGTCATATCATCTACAAATAGGTATAATTTTACTTCTTCCTTTACAATTTGGATGCCTTTTATTATTTTTGGCCTTGCCTAATTGCTCAGCCTAGAACTTCCAATACAGTCATGGGCCAAATAATGATGTTTTCAGATGATGGACCACCTATATGACCACCTACAGTGGTCCCATAAGATAACACTACTGTATATGACTGTGCCTTTTATATGGTTAGATACACAAATGCTTCCCATCCTGTTACAGTTGCCTACAGTATTTAGTACAGCCACATGCTGTACAGGTTTGTTGTAGCCTAGGAGAGGTAGGCTACACCGCATAGCCTAGGTGTGCAGTGTGTGTGAGGAACACTCTATGATGTTCCTATGATGATGAAATTGCCCAGGGGCACATTTCCCAGAATGTATCATCATCGTTGAGCAACACATGACTGTACTGTGTTGAATAGAAGACGTAAAAGTGGGCATTCTTGTCTTGTTCCTGATCTTGGAGGAAAAGCTTTCAATCTTTTAACATTGAGTGTGATGTTTGCTAGGGGCTTGTCATATATGGCTTTTATTATGTTGAGGTAGTTTCCTTTCTATTAGTTTATTCTCATTTTTTGGTATGTTTTTGACTTTTAGGACATGTTAACATTCTACGAGTTCAAAAAATAAATCACTAAGAATAGCAGGAAACTAGAATTGAATGCAAACAAGCACATAAATGCAAATGTGTTGCAAATGAGTAACATGGGGGGGGTGGGGGGGTGGGGAAGAAACCAATGTTGGGCTTAGTGCTTTGACGGTGTATCCTTAGCCTACAGGAGAAACAACAACCTGAAAGCAAAACTCGCATCCTTCTTAGTAGGTTTGATTTTCATAGTGGTCTGTGTATATCCATTCTGCAACGATTTTGTGTGAATTGTGAGATTAGACAAATGAGAAATGTGTTAATAGTGTTGTCACCAGGGTGCTCACTGAGGAAGGAGGGAGATATAAGGATGGAATAGAGGAAGGCAAGGAAGAATCTGGAGGGGTTGAATTGGAATTGGAGATATCAGTGTAACTCATGATTTCATTTATATATATTTGGCCTATATTATGTTAAATTATGAACTGTAATTTGTAAAACATATTTTATTCTATATCTAACAGTTATTTCTTACTATCTCATTAGCAGTGAGCTTTCTTAGTGCCCAGATAATGATTTCTCAATACTATTTCATCTTAAAGGAGCTAGAGAGGCTTGGAAGGAATGACTATGAGACAGGGACAGGGAAATATATGCAATAAGCCTGAAATGTGTTCTTGTGTTAGAATGCAAATGAGTGGAAAAAGTGGTGGGGTCATGGCAGATGTACTCAGGGGCCAACTTGAAGGAGTTCCAGCCAAGTCTGGGACCATTTAGGCGTCAGAATAAATAAAGACAAGCATGGCTTATACAACGAACAAAATAGGCATCCAGGACTCACCATTCATAATAAGTACATAACTATATGTATGAGTTTCCTACGCCTGCTGTAACAAAATGCCATAAACGGGGTGACCTAAAAACCGGAAATGTATTCTCTCACAGTTTTAGAGGCTGGAAGTCCAAAATCAAGGTGGTGGCAGGGCCACGATCCCTCCCAGGGCTCTAGGGGAGAAAACTTTTTTGCCTCTTGTAGTTCCTGGTGGCTCATGGTGTTCTTGGTTTGGGGCTGTATCACTTTGACTTCCATTGCCATTTTCATATGACCTTTTCCTGTAAGGACACCAATGATTGGATTTAGGGACCACTGTAAATACAGGATGATTTTACCTCATGTTCCTTATTACTGCTGGAAAGACTATTTCCAAATAAGATCACATTCTGAGCTTCTGGGTGGTTGGGGAAACACTAATTTACTACAAAACCTAAGTGGGAGGGATGGGGAAGATAGGGCCCTTCCTAAAGCAAAATGCCAACTGATAAATGGGAGGTGAGTTGGGAATATCACATTTTACAGCAATAACCATATAGATTGATTTGGGCAGGCATCATGAATGAGTGCTAAGCTCATTAAAGAAGACATGTTTGATGAGGAGCAGGAAATTTTCGTGGTCTCAAAGGATTTCCCTACAGATTCCTTGTTGGCAAGGGGACAGTTACTAACTGTAGACTGGTGAGATTTGCATCCCAATACCTGGGTGGTCCAGGTTAACACCACAGGTTCGGGCAGATGGATGCCGTCCTTCCCAAGAGCGTAGATCATTTAGGTTGCTTTCCATCTGGGGAAGAGAGTCTGATTATGAACAAAAATCAGCAAACCAAATGGAGGGACATTCTATGGAACAATGGTCTGTAGCACAAATTGTCGATGACATGAGAGATAAAACAGGGCAGGCCAGCTCCAGCTTGAAGTAAACCACAGGGGCTGAGCGTGGTGGCTCACGCCTGTAATCCTAGCACTTTGGGAGACTGAGGCCAGTGGATCTCAAGGTCAGGAGTTCAAGACCAGCCTGGCCAACATGGTGAGACCCCGTCCTCACTGAAAATACAAAAGTTAGCTGGGTGTGGTGACGTGTGCCTGTAATCCCAGCTACTAGGGAGGCTGAGGCAGGAGAATCACTTGAACCCGGGAGGTGGAGGCTGCAGTGAGCCGAGATGGTGCACTACACTCTAGCCTGGGCAACAGAGCAAGACCCTGTCTCAAAAATAAAATAAATAAAATAAAATAAAATAAAATAAAATAAACCACAGGGACAAGGCAGTCCAGTGCATGTGCTGGCCTTGACCATGTGCTGGAGGAAAAAACGTGCTGTCGTGGTTACTAGTGGAACCACTGAGGAAATCGGAAGGTGGGCATAAGTTATTGAAACATGTTGTCAGACTTATGTTTCCTGAGTTTGTTAATTGTGCAGAGGTGGTGTAAGAGGATGTCCGTGCTCATAGGATGTACACGCTGCCATGTTAAAGGATAAAGGGGCTTGATGTCTGCAGTCTACTATTATCATCTCAGACCATGATAAAGCCTGTGGGGCAAGAGTGACACATTAGTGAACCTGGGCAAAGAGTAGAGGGGAGTTTCATGCCCCATTCTTGCAACTTCTCTGTAAAGGTGAAATGGTTTCAAAGTAAAGAATTAAAAATGTTAAATTCTAACAATGGGTGGCTGAAGCCAGTGCAATGAACAATGGAGTTTAGCACATGCTGTTAAAAGAAAGACTCAAGGCCCAGCACGGTGGCTCATGCCTGTGATCCCAGCACTTTGGGAAGCCGAAGAGGGCGGATCACCTGAGGTGTGAGGGGTTCAAGACCAGCCTGGCCAACATGGTGAAACCCCGTCTCTACTAAAAACACAAAAATTAGCCGGGCGTGGGGGCTGGGTGCCTGTAATCCGAAATACTCGGGAGGCTGAGACAGGAGGATCACTTGGACCCAGGAGGTGGAGGTCACAGCTGAGATCAAGCCACTGCACTCCAGCCTGGGTGACAGACCAAGACTCTCAAGGAAAAAAAAGAAAAAAGAAAGAAAGAAGGAAGGAAGGAGAAAAGAAAGAAAGAAGAAAGAGAGAGAAAGAAAGAAAGGAAAAGAAAAAGACTCGCACAGTTACGATTTTATTGGAAATGGTGTCACAGGGACTGAGGATGGATGCGATCCAGGTGCTTTTGAGGCCAGACAGCATTTCACTGAAGGGACTGAAAATCTTCTTCTTTGTCTAGCTTCTGGATTGCCCCAAGTTTTCTGATTTTTCTTTCTTAATTAAGATTTGTATTATAGAAAACTTCCAACATACATAAAATTAGACAAGTGCATTGAACCCCTGTATATTTTTCACTCAGCTTCAACAGTTACCACATTCATTTCCCCTGGCCTACTTAACAGGCCCCAGACAGCCTTAATTGTTTACCTGAAAATACTTCAGCATGAATGGTAAGAACTGTTTTTTTCACACCATCTCAATACTGTTATCTACAAGGAGCCCTGGTGTTATCTGATACCCAGCCCTGCTGGAAATGGCCTTTCACACTTGATTTGCGATTTGCCCACAGGGGGCTGAGTTGCTATGAATGCAGCTGTGCTCTGGGGTTCCTGAGGGCTTGGAGGCTCCGAATTCTGGAAGGTGTTGCCTGCCTGCATCACACAGGCTGTGGCCCCCTGTGTGGAGCCTCACTGAGTCTCTCTTGGACATCTTTGTGCAGGTGAGTATGGGGTGTGGCCCGGAGATTCAGCCCACGAGGCGTCTGCTGAGCCTTGTTTAATACAGCCCTTCCCAGTCCCATTCATTCTGTAACCCTCTTTTGGTGGGTGCTCTTGTTACCACCTCCTTCAGCACAGCCCGTGGCATGGACTATTCTCCACTGTACTCAGAACGCTGGCTTTATGAAAACAAATATAGTATTAATGCGTAGAAAGAAGGGAGGAGGCACTTTGACTTCCAGGTGTTTACTGCCCCCCTTCTTTTTTTTAAGTAACAAACACAAAATACTCAATTTTCTGCTTCTCGGTGTGGAGGCTTTGGCATCCCACTGTGGGATGGGCCTTTACCACAGAGAGAACAGATGAGGGATAACATCCAGAGTACGTAAAATAATTCACAAGATCAGTGAGAAAAAGATGAATGCCCCACTTAAACGAGGGGCAAAAGGTACAGTCAGGCAGTTTGCAGAAGAACAAATACAAAAGGCCACAAACTTGTGAAAAAAAAGTGTGGCCTTATTAGGATTCAAGGAAATGCAGATTATAAAACAGTTATCCCAAGCTCTTTTGCCTCATTGGATTGCTGAAATCAGAAGTGGGTACTGAGCATGAAAATCGTGATGCGAGAGCATGTGTTAATGGTGCAGGACTGACCACAGGTAGGGCCATTTGGCATTACTTGTTAACATTTAATTTAATTTTTTTTTTTGAGATGGAGTCTCGCTCTTTCACCAGGCTGGAGTGCAGTGGCACAATCTTGGCTCACTGTAACCTCTGCATCCCGGGTTCAGGCGATTCTCCTGCCTCAGCCTCTCGAGTAGCTGGGACTACAGGCGCTCACCACCACTCTCGGTTAATTTTTTTATTTTTAGTAGACAAGGGGTTTCACCATGTTAGCCAGGATGGTCTCTATCTCTTGACCTTGTGATCCACCCGCCTTGGCCTCCCAAAGTGCTGGAATTACAGGCATGAGCCACTGCGCCCGGCCACTTGTTAACATTTAAAATGCACATACTCCGTGGCCCACTCTAAGGAAATAGTCATGCTCTTCCTTGCGGCACCATTTGCAGGAGTGAAACGTAGAAACATGTATGTGTCTTTTAATGGGAGCCAAATACATGGTGCTAATTCTCAACTGTGGGTTATTCTACAAATGCAAGTCCATATGGGGATCTATGGATGCGAATAGAGGGAAATTTCAAAGAGGAAGATTCTGAGTGGGGAGAATGGTACAGAAGGAGAGATGGGTACTTACGTATTTAAAAACTCTCGCCTTCCTCCTCTCATTTCTGTGGAGATACCAATCTCTAGAATAAGATCTTCTTTTTTTTTTTGAGATGAAGTCTCGCTGTGTTGCCCAGGCTGGAGTGCAGTGGTACAATCATAGCTCACTGTAGCCTCCACCTCCTGGGTTCAAGTGATCCTCCTGCCTCACTCTCCCACATAGCTAAGATTACAGGTATTTGCATCACATCTGGCTCACATTTGCTTTCTTTTTGGGATGGAGTGTCGCTCTGTCACCCAGGCTGGAGTGCAGTGGTGCAGTCTCAGGGCTTACTGAAACCTCCGCCTCCTAGGTTCAAGCTGATTCTTCTGCCTCAGCCTCCTGAGTAGTTGGGATTAGCTACCAACATCTGGCTAATAAAAAATTTTTTTTGGTAAGAGACAGAGTCTCACTACGTTGTTCAGACTGGTTTCCAACTCCTGGACTCAAGAGATCCCTCCACTTTGGCCTCCCAAAGTGTTGGGATTAGAGGTGTGCCACGATGATTGGCCTGGAATAAGATCTTAAAATACCCAAATATCAGACTAACTCGGGGTCAGCCTGGAGGAGATGAGGGGGTTGGTCAAAGGTGTTGTCGTATTTTAGCTGGAGTTGTTATTCTAACAAAGAAGCTGCTCTCGTGTCATTAACAGAATTCAGGCTGGGCATGATGGCCCTTGCCTATAATCCCAGCACTTCGGGAGACTGAGGTGGGGGGATCCCTTGCAGCCAGGAGTTGGAGACCAGCCTGGGCAACAGAGCAAGACCCTGTTTCTACAAAAATAAAATTGAAAAATTAGCCGGGCGTGGTGGTGCAAGCCTGTAGTCCCAACTACTCGGGAGGTTAAGACAGGAGGATCACTGGAGCCCAGGAGTTCAAGGCTGTAGTGAGCGCTATGATCACTGCACTCCAGCCTGGGTGACAGAGCAAAACTGTGTCTCCAAAGAAGATAAAAAGACTCAGGGTCTTTTTTGCATTGTCCCTCCTGTGCTAGTGATCACTTTGTTGAATCCTTTACTGAAGCTCCTGGGGAACACATTCATCTCTACAAATTGGGACCGGTGAGTCAGGGGCTGCTGCAGTGAGGCCCTCTTTCCCTGCATCTCCCTCCTTGCTTCGTAAGAATTCTTTGGCTCTGACCAGAGGAGAAGGTGATGAAGAAGGGGGAAGTCAGCTTATTGAGTAGGCTGTGGCAGTTCATACGTGGTCGGAGTGCATCTGGACCCCTGGGGCATCTGGAACTCTATCTGTGGGGTGTCCTGTGAGCTGTTACAGAGATGGGAGTTTGGAGTTGTCAGAAACTCGCCTCGTCCTCTGGGTTTGTAGACTCCCCACCAGGGAGTCCTCTGGGCTTTACAAATATTGGATCCACATTCCATTTTGAGCATATTTAACATTTTTAAAATGATCATGAAAGCCTCCACTCAAGTTTGCTTCCTGCCAGACCAACAGTGCGTCCACAGGCATCTCTGAATCAGCTTGTTTTAGCGCAGACTGAAGCAGCCGTCTCTGTTTAATTCTATAATCCTGAGTTTGCACCATGAGCGCTTGAAAAAATACTTTAGCTTATGTTACTGGCTGCAAACAAATCATAATTTTCTTGATTTTCTGAAACTAAAGCAGAAGATGGGAAATCTAAAACGATGTTGAGGTGGAAATAAGATTAGAGCTGCTTCCTAAACTTGCCGTTTCAAGTTTTTATGGCCATTATAATGGAGGCTCAGGGTTCCCACTTACTGACTTTTTAACAGAGAATATCACACTGTTATTGATTGAATTGCTCAAAAGAAGATATGTTGAAGTCCTAACTCCCAGTACCTCAGCATGTAACCTTATTTGGAGAAAGAGTCTTTACAGAGGTGATAATATAGAATGAGGTCTTTACAGTGGGCTATAATCCAATGTGACTGGTGTCCTTAAGGGTCAATTTGGCCACAGGCCAGCTCACACGGGGGCAGGTGATATGCAAGTTGGCTGAAGATAAGAGACCACGGGCAGAAGACACTCGGCTTATGGACAGCTGAGGACCCCCAGAAGGAATGAACCCTGCCAGCTCCTGGTCTCCAGATCTGTGAGACAACAAATTCTTGTTGTTTAAGCTGCCCAGTTCGTGGTGCTTAGTTACGGCAGCCCTAGGAGGCTAACATACGCATCTGCCCGTAAGTGCCTGTGGATCAAGCGCGGCTCACTGTTGATTTTATTTTTTGGGTTTCTGCCTAAGAATTAACTTGAAAAAAAGGTTCTACTGCTAAACGATTGCTGAGCTTCGGGAAGTGGGGTGGTGATGGTGGTGGTGGTGGTGGTGGTGGTGGTGGTGGTGGGCTGCCTGGCACCGGCCCTCAGCGCTGCTCAGTGCTGTGATCAGGAGCTGGGGGCACAGACTCATGAGGCCAATTCTGGCTGGAGGCGGTGGGTGCTTCATGGAGTAGCTGGGGCTGCAGTCTGTGTACCCACCACTTGTCATCCCTGCACTTGGCCAGCCCCTTGGGCATATGGGGCACCTCTGTACATCCCTGTCCTGTGTCCAAGGCCTTCTCTCTGGGGGTCATTGGTAGGCTGTCCATCTGTCTCTATTACCTCCCTCCAGCTGTTGGGTCCTGAGCCCTGTCACTTGTGGACTGTGACTGGGGTGCATGATTTCTGCAGCGGGACATCCCAGATGTCAGAGCAGACGAGGCAGCTCTCCAGGGGTGGGTGCTGGTAGAAACACAGCCTGCCCCCGGGGCCAAGCCCCCTGATGCCAGGCGCCTAGTGCTGCCCGTCCTAGGGCCTTTGTTTCTCTTACAGGGGCCTGGGCAAAAACAAAAAAGCCAACAAAAGCAAACATCCTCATGGCGGCTGGGATTGTGGGGCTGTCAGCAAGTGTGATTTATGCGGGTCCTGAAAGCCCTTTGAAGTAGGAGGCAAAGTGGATGGCCCTGGTCTCCTGGGGAGGCTGTGGCAGCACCAAATGGAGGAAGGAGCTGCTGTGCCCGCCCTGGGAGGGTGTGTCAGGGAGCTCTCTCACTCTTGTCCCATGTTCCAAAGCACAGGGGTAGGCCCTGAAGCAGAAAAAGAGGTGAGCTGTGTTTGCTCCCCCAGCTTTTGTGGAGCCCCCAGGGCAGGGGCAGAGGTGCTTGGCCAGCCGGCTGCTCCTCTGAGGTTTCCTGGTGCTCAGCAGCCAAGTCGCCCCGAGTGCCGGAGGTGGGGTATCCATGGAGCGGTGTGAGGAGGAGATTTGCAGTGAGCATATTTGGGGGTGTCAGTGTGGACCCAGGTGGCCGCTGGGGACTTGGGACTGGAAGGTGACTGTTCACAGATGGATCCTAGTGGATGCTTTAGGTCGAAATGAGATGCAGAATTCTGTCTTCTGATTGTATTAACAGTGCTGTCAAGAACATAATTATGTAAGATTCAACCAGCTTTCTTGACAGGGCAGTTTTCCTTGACCACTTGCAAAATTTAGTGTGTCATTATTTTAGTTTGAAAATTTTTTTTTTGGAAATAAAATATTATTATCATTTTCTTTTGAAAGAAGGAAACTCCACTGTTTTGCAAGGCAGAGCTCCGACACAATTTCATCTAATTAGTGAAGTGTTGTATGTTTTCAGAGTTCAAATAAGGTTCACATACTCTTTTTTTTGTTGTTGTTGTTTTCTAAACTCTGAGCTCATTTCTTTTCTTTCTTTTTAAGAAAACAATAATTTTAAAAAGAACTAAGTCAAGCTTCTTATAGTTGATCAACCACACATTTCTATGCGCTCTAAAAACTCAGCCATTTAAAAATAAAGCAAAACGGAAAAGAACAAAAGCCAAGTGAGGGTATACATTGAACTACTCAGGATTAAGTTTAAAAAATGCTTTTCATAATTGCTTTCTTCCCCAGCCAGAAACTGAGGCCTGCTGTGTGCTTTGGGTGTATGGGTGGGTAGGTTGCTGGGGGAAGGGTCCTTGTGTTATTCAGGGAGTTTTGGCTGGGGCCAATTATTCCTAATTCTAAGTATTTATTTGAAAAAAACCCTCACAAAACAATACTACTTATTTTCTGTCTTTTATGGAGGCAGCTACGTCTAAGCGACCCCTCCTGGTCCTGGGCTATGATCAAAAGGGACTTTAAGTTTTCACTGGGCTGCTTTAATTTGCTATCAGAACAGTGTATTTAGTACTTGATTAAGTAAAAAACAAGAAAAAACCAAAATAAAAAATCTGGTAAAACATGTTGGTGATTTAAAAAAGAAACCAAAACTGAGGAGGGTGTGAAATGAAGAGCACCTCCCGCTTCTCCCTTTTCACTTGCCCCCCGCATCCATAAACACACCAAACAGACTTCGTGTTTCATTCCCGACGTTTTCTGCGCACATGTGCTTGTCTGTGCTTCTCCTTTATTTATTTTTAAAAATTCTGGTAAAATTCGCATAACATAAATTTAATCATGTTAAAGTGAACAATTCAATGTCTTTTAATCTGCTTTTATTGTTAGTCGACCATCACTACCACCCAGTTCATTTTCATCACCCCCAAAGGAAATCCTCTATCCATTAACCATCACTCCCCATTTCCCCGTCCCCGCCTTTTTCCTAGCCTCTGGCAACCCCTAATCTACTTTCTCTCCCTGTGGATTTCTCTATTCTGGAAATTTTATGTAAAGGGAGTTATGCAGTATGTGGCCTTTTGTGTCTGGCTTCTTTCACTTAGCATAATGTTTTCAAGGTTCACCCACATTGCTCCATCCTTCCTTTGTTTTTATACACAGAGAGATCATACCGTGCATACTGAAGTTTGCTGTTTTCACCTAACGATAGTTCTCGTAAGTCTTTCTATATTAGTACATGCCAGGCTACCTCATTTGTAAACACTTCAGATTGCGAATATCTGTCATTTGTGTATACATTGCTAATATCTGTCATTAAAACAATTTGCTGATAGCTCTCATTTGGAATTTATTTCCCTGGTCTCCTGTGGATGTGTACTTCTGATTTTTAGCTATTACTTCAAACAGGTCTGTAGTGAACATCTGTAAACATATTTGTTTTTCACTATGTGAGTATCTGAAGAGCCAATTTCCAGTCCAATACTTTGTGCAAGGTATTATATTTTTTGAGACAGGCTGGCTCTGTCTTTCAGGCTGGAGTGCTCTGGTGCAATCTCGGCTCACTGCAACCTCTGCCTCCCGGGTTCAAGCGATTCTCCTGCCTCAGTCTCCCGAGTAGCTGGGACCACAGGCGCCTGCCACTATGCCCGGCTAACTTTTTATTTGTATTTTTAGTAGAGACGGGGTTTTACCGTGTTAGCCAGGATAGTCTCGATGTTCTGACCTCATGATCCGCCCGCCTCGGCCTTCCAAAATGCTGGGATTACAGACATGAGCCACTGTGCTTGGCCTACATTTAAATTTTTGATAGTGTTTACAAAGTTGTTTTCCCAGAAGGTGACAGCAGTTTATTCTCCCAGTAATGATGCATGAACTTTTCAGGTTTTTCTAGACCCAGCAACATTGAATGAAATCATTTGGCATTTTCTTTTTTTTTTTTTTTTTTTTTTTGAGACAGAGTCTCGCTTAGTCGCCCAGGCTGGAGTGCAGTGGCGCGATCTCGGCTCACTGCAAGCTCCGCCTCCCGGGTTCACGCCATTCTCCTGCCTCAGCCTCCCGAGTAGCTGGGACTACAGGCGCCCGCCGCCTCGCCCGGCTAATTTTTTGCATTTTTAGTAGAGACGGGGTTTCACCATGTTAGCCAGGATGGTCTCGATCTCCTGACCTCGTGATCCGCCCGCCTCGGCCTCCCAAAGTGCTGGGATTACAGGCGTGAGCCACCGCGCCCGGCTGGCATTTTCATCTTAAGAAGTGTGAAAAATAGAAATGTCATCTTAATTCTGTATGTTGACATTTTAACAATTGTCCACCAGGCCAACTGTCCTTAAAAGTAATTTGTATTTCCTTTTTCTGGCAAATAAGTGGTGTTCACTTTCTCTACTAATTTTCTAGTAGTTGTTCTCAATTGCCTCACTGGTTTCTAAGACTATTTCTTTTTTTTTTTTTTGAGACAGCCTTGCTCAGTCGGCCAGGCTGGAGTGCAATGGCACAATCTTGGCTCACTGCAACCTCCGCCTTCCTGGTTCAAGTGATTCTCCTGCCTTAGCCTCCTGAGTAGCTGGAATTACCAGCATGCGCCACCACACCCAGCTAATTTTTTTTTGTATTTTTAGTAGAGACCGGGTTTCGCCATGTTGGCCAGCCTGGTCACGAATCTAAGACTATTTCTAAGAATATTTAGCTATGTACCAGATGCTATGAACATGTTTTTTTTCTTAGGTTCTCCTTTGACTTTTTAAATGATACTTGTTTTCATGCGGTAAGACTTAATTTTTTGGAGTCAAATTAAGTCAACTTTTGTTTTATGTATTTTGAGTTTTGACTCATATATTAGAATCCCTTTGCCATTCTAAGCTTGTTTTTAAAAAATTATGCTGTTTTGGGTAAATTCTTAATGATTTTGTGTCTGTGTGGTTAAATCTTTGGTTCACATGCAATTTAGATCCAGCTTTATTTTCCTCAGAAAAATGAATTGTCCTGAAATTCTTCATGGCATAATCAATTCCTTATTAAAGATTTGAAAAGCAGCTCCCTCTTTTTTGGGGTATTAAAATCCCATGATAGATTGGTGTTACTTCTGGGAAATTCAGTTTTTATCTCATTTTCATTACCATAGCTTTCTAAATTTTGGTATTTGGTAGGACTAACTCTTTACTCATTGTTCCCAGAACTTTATTGGCTAGTTTCATTTATTTTTCTAGATAAACTTTAAAACGATTTTATTATAAGTAAGGCAAGTTCTTAAGGCTATCAGTTGTCCCACGAGTGTAGCTTTAGCTACAGCTTCTATGTTGTGTTCATGTTGCATGATGTTTTTGGTGTTGTTCTTTTCCAATAGCCTGTCATTTCAATTTTATTTCTTCTGCAAGACGAAGAAAATTTAATACTTATAGGGAGTTATTTTGTGGTTTTATTGCATTTTGTGTAGAGAGTGTGATCTGCTATGTTCTGGTTTTAGGAAATTTGATTTTTTTTAAATAGCTTAAAATTTAGTTATTAAGTGGGACCTTAGATATAATCTCAGTTAAGAGCAACCTCATTGGTTATATAGTTTAGTTTTTCTGTATGTTCACTTACACTTTTGTCTTTATCTGCCCTAAGTAGAGACCTAAGTTGAAGGTATCCTAAGCCATTATTTTGGTCTGTTTCTCTGGTTTTGCTTCAGATTTTGTGTTGTTTTTGGACACTGGGATGTCTCTTACATATATTCTTGACAGAGCCTTACTGAGAATTCTACCTTTAATCATTTTAAAGTGTCCCTTTTGCTTCTAATTAAGGAGTGTATGGCATTAATATTACGGTTCTTCCTTATTTGTGACTTGCCTGGTACATTGTTGCCATTTAAAATTTTTCTATCTTTCTAGTTGTTTGGATTCAGACAGATTTTTAAATATAACAAATAATTTTATTTGGGTTTTAATCCTGTTGTTTTTTTCTTCTTGATATTTATTTTCCTTCAGTTATACTTATGGAGCTAACATATTTGACCTCGTTTCTGTCACATTTGGGGGGAACCATAGTTTCTATTTTTAGTGCCTCCTTTTTTCTCCCTTTTGTTTGTTTTCTTTGACTTTTATGTAAAATATCTATCTAAATCCAAGTGATTGGAAGGTAAAAAAGTAAAAAGAAAGGCAATGATGTATCAGGCAAATACTATGAATTTTTGAGATTCAACAACTTCACCAGTTCATGCTCTGATAGTGACCAGCCCATATCCATTCTTCTCGGGAATTAGGTCTTCAGTCTGCAAATTAAGTCTTGCTTTATTTTGGCTTCGTTTTCATCTATTAAACGTTTGAATCCATGTGTTTCTGTTTGCTGTATTCTCTTTTTCAGGAACATCGCTTATAGGCGTGTTGTATCTCAGCTGTCTATAACCAGCAGTTCTGTCCTTTCTCTTTGACTTCCCCTGACACAGTGATTGCCAATCTTGCCCCCACGATGAACTCACTTTTGCAGCTTTACATTCCTCTGGCATGTATTAGAAACAACTGCTCAGTGCCGCAAAGAAAAACCAGCACTTAAATAGGAAGTTTCTCAGCAAGGCACATTTACTTCTGCAGAAGGGTGCTGCTTGTATTTGTCACACTCGCAAGAGCACACCAAACAAAGGAGAGAAGGGGTTTTTATCCCTAACGCAGCTTCTGTTTCTGTGTCCTTCTCCTATTGCCTGTGGTCTGACCACACAAGCTAAGCTGATCCCGAATGGCTAAGACTTAAACTTTTCCAAACAGAGTAAATGCGTGGAAAGAAGGGGGAAGTAGGAGTAGTTTACAATTTGTGACTAAAAAGTTGAGTCTTTGTTTCTAGCAGTTTGGTCAGCAAAGGCAGGAAGCCTTGTTAACAGAACAAGAAAGAACAAGAACCTTTGAAAAGGAACTTATTGTTTCGAGCACGTGGAACCTAGGTCTGTATAAAAGCTTCCAGGTGACTGTGATGCGTGGCTAGAGTTGTGAATCTCTGCTTTTCAGGGGAGCTTTAAAAAATATGGTGGTTGGGTTGGTTTCCTCCTGCCTATGATTTCAATTAAACTCTCTGGGGTGTGGCCGGGCCCGGTGGCTCAGGCCTGTAATCCCAGCATTTTGGGAGGCCCAGGTGGGCGAATCATGAGGTCAGGATATCAAGACCATCTTGGCTAACATGGTGAAAACCCCATCTCTACTAAAAATACAAAAAATTAGCCGGGCGAGGTGGCGGGCGCCTGTAGTCCCAGCTACTCGGGAGGCTGAGGCAGGAGAACGGCGTGAACCCAGGAGACGGAGCTTGCAGGGAGCTGAGATCGCCCCACTGCACTCCAGCGTGGGCGACAGATGGAGACTCCGTCTCAAAAAACAAAACAAAACAAAACAAAAATACTGTTTGGGGTGCAGCTTGGGTGCCCAGATTTGTTTTTTAAAGCTTGCAGTTAAAACTAGTGTGCCGTAGGGGTTGAGCAGCCACTGCAGTAGGACACACATCTGGGGATGAAAACAAAGGCAGCACATTTTCTTGGCCTTTCCTTCATGTTTGCTCTCTGTGTTCAATGATGTGGGAGTCAGGTCCTGGGGAAAACTCCGTGGTCCTCAGGATCTCGCACGCCCCTGGCCTTAGCACCCAGGAAGCCGCTTGAGGTAGTGGCCATCCTCTTCCTGGGGTTGTGGAGGTGTGTTTTGGCTTTTGGTGCCCACTCTTGATTTGTTTGACCTTTCTGGGTGGTTTAGAGTTAGGCTCCTTTGGGTTTTCTTGGACTTGGAGCAGTGTGAAGTGACTTTGCTCTGTCCTCTGTCATTGGGAGCCACCTGCATGGATGCTGGAATGTCTTTGGGTCATAAGTTGAATTGAATGTCCGTGGGGACCAGAGGCAGATTCTGGTGCTGATTCTTTTGTGTCTGTAAACATGACTCGTTCTGGAGGTGTTGCGTCAGTCTCTTGATGGGATAGAACATTGGCTGTGTGGGATAGAACCCCTCTCCACGAGTTACACCTTGATGCACCTGCCTTATCCTCTGAGAAGCTGCGAGGATGTCCGTGCTGACCACTGGCCTCATCTCGAAGATGCCATGCCTTTGCGGTGCTTTTGAATTTTAAACGTTACTGGCTGCAGTAACGTTTGCAAAGTGGATTTCACTGTGCCCCCTCCCTTGAGTTCCTTCACAGAATGAAAAAGCCTCCAAGGTGGGCACATTTGGAAACTGGTGCAGGCTGTTCTATAAAATCCTGCTCTGTATTTTCTAACGTAATGTTTCTCAAACATACTTACTTGATCATGGCGCTCTTTTTATTTTGGGAACTGTGTTGGGGAAATACGGGTGTGGAGGTTTACTGTTTCCGAATCTGTGGAACCACAAAAAGCCAAATCGTGTTCCCATGCAGGCACAAAGCCGCAGCGCCCACACTTCCTTGCTGGACAGTATGAACCCAGCCTTCTGCAGAGAAGAGCAGTGATACTGTGCAGCCTTGGCTGGTTTTCTTGCCACTCTTTTTATTCAACACCTGTAGCAGAATAAGTAGGATAATTGACATGACAACTTTTCAACATTAAGTCCTAATATTTATTGAACTAGTGATGAAGATGAGGAAAGTCCAGGGTGCACATTTTCTCCTGTGGAGCTTGCGTGATTGACACCACCGAACACGGGTCCTCCACGTACTATCATGGGGTTCTTCAGAAGCACTCCTCAGCATGTGATTCGTGCCAGGATCTGCCCTGCTTTTTAGACGAATTACGTCATTTAGTCTTTGAAACAGTCTGTGAGGGGAGGTGCTGTTTGTCCCTTTTACAGATGAGGAAACTGAGGCAGAGCGAGGCAGCATGCCTTGCCCAGCATTATGTCCCCAGAATGGCGAATCTGGATTCTGCTGGAGCGATTTGGCTTTCCAAGGCTGTGCTCTCCCATGAGAAGCCCACAGTCTGCCCCTTTCCTTGCCCAGGGTCAACAGTGAGCCCACATCAGAGTGGTGTATCTTCCTTTCTTTCTGTGGCCCCCAGGGCACAGTCCCACACCGTGGTGGGTGGTGTCCCAGTGATGGGGCCAGTGGGGTTTTCCATGGAAAGATTTTGTTACTTACATTTCCCAAGAGATGGGTACCTGCCACACCATGCAGGGCCTCAAGGGCAGCAGCACGTTGGGTTGGGAGGCAGAGCAGCAGTGAGGGGACTGGGGAAGAGAAGGTGGGGGGAACGGTTCCGGACGGGCTGGTGTGACTCTTGCTGGCAGACTTTGGGGCCTGGGGTGGAGCTTTTCCTGGGTGTCAGGTGTCAGGTGCCTGGTGCCTGCCCTGGGGTCACATAGGGCCAGGAGGTTGGCTTGGTGTGTGAATGTAAAGCAGGAGGTGGTGGCAGGTGCATGTTTTGCAGGAGGTGGTGGGAAGTGGGGTTCTGGGGTAGTTGGTTTGCATAAGAAAGGCGAGCTCCCAGTGGGCCCTTTGCTGTCTCCAGGATTTGCCAGGCCTTTGGAGGGGCAGTCTCTTTCTAGCTAGTGGGGCCACAAATGCAGGAGCATCAAGGATACAGAAAATAAAATATAGTTGATACAACTGACCCTGTGATGCATGGATGCCAAATAGACAATTATAGAACCTAGAGGCTGGGCACGGTGACTCACGCCTGTAATCCTAGCAATTTGGGAGGCTGAGGAGGGTGGATTGCCTGAGCTCAGGAGTTCGAGACCAGCCTGGGCAATATGGTGAAACCCCGTCTCTACTAAAATACAAAATATTAGCCAAGTGTGGTGGCATGCACCTGTAATCCCAGCTACTTGGGAGGCTGAGGCAGGAGAATGGCTTGAACCCGGGAGGCGGAGGTTGCAGTGAGCCGGCATGGTGCCACTGCACTCCAACCTGGGTAACAGAGAGAGACTCTGTCTCAAAAAAAAAGAATCTGGAAAACACAGAGCCAGCCACAGAGGGCACAGAGATAGGGTATGGAGGTAGCGAATGGAGGTGGTGAGTGGAGGTGGCCCTCAGACTTTTTACTCCCCTGGTCCCCCTTCAGGGTCCCCTGGCTTTGGAGTTTGTGTAGGGGGTTTAGTTTTCCCTGCAGTGAGTGGGTCGGCAAGGACTTTTCTTGCAGGCAGGCTGTGAAGTCACACTTACCTGTGTAATGGTTTGGAGATTCAGATGAGCTTCCAAAAGCCACTGAGGGCGGTGACCACCAAGTGATCTTAAGATCCTGGTTTTGGGGGGAGCTGTGGGTCTCTGCCCTGGAGAGTGTGACTTCTAACCCAGCTGTGTCCAGGACGCAGTTTGGGTCTTGAAAGATTTATGGTCTGAAAAAGATCACTTCGCTATGGTGGGCTGAGTCTGGCCCGTGAAGTGGGGCAAAAGAGCACCGTTCTACCAAATTTAATGACATAACACTTCTTATAAAAAAAATGTTATATTTTTCTTTTTAAAATTTTGGTATTCAAATACACAAAACATAAAATGTGCCATCTTAGTTGGTTTTGAGCACACAGTTCAGTGGCATCAAGAACGTTCACATTGCTGTGCAGCCATCACCACCTCACTACCGTCCGTCTCCAGAACTGCTTCATCTTCCCCAACAGAAGCTCTGTCCCCATGAAACACACCACCTCTTTATTCCCCGCTCCCGAGTCCCTGGCAACCCCGATTCTCCTTTCTGTCTCTATATATTTGACTACGCTGGGGACCTCGTATGAGTGGAATCATATAGTGTTTGTCCTCTGTGCCTGGCCTGTTTCACTGAGCGTGATTTCCTCAGGGTTCACCCAGACATAACACTCTTGATCTTTTACGGAAGGTAGATGGATTTCTACATCTGGCTACAGTGATTGGAATTTAAAAAAATGTATCCCATGTTTATATGTTTCAAATCCTGTTGCAAGGATAAATATAGGATGTCTTCCTTTGTTTTTGTTTTTGTTTTGAGATGGAGTCACTCTGTTGCCCAGGCTGGAGTGCAGTGGCGTGATCTTGGCTCACTGCAACCTCCACCTACTGGGTTCACGCAATTCTCCAGCCTCAGCCTCCTGAGTAGCTGGGATTACAGGCATGTGCCACCATGCCCAGCTAATTTTTTTTTGTTTTTGTTTTTGTTTTTTGAGACGGAGTCTCGCTCCGTTGCCCAGGCTGCAGTGCAGTGGCGTGATCTCGGCTCGCTGCAAGCTCTGCCTCCCGGGTTCACGCCATTCTCCTGCCTCAGCCTCCCAAGTAGCTGGGACTACAGGCGGCTGCCACCACGCCTGGCTAATTTTTTTTGTATTTTTTTTTTTTTTTAGTAGAGATGGAGTTTCACCATGTTAGCCAGGACGGTCTCAATCTCCTGACCTTGTGATCTGCCCGCCTCGGCCTCCCAAAGTGCTGGGATTACAGTCGTGAGCCACCACGCCCGGCCTAATTTTTATATTTTTTTAGTAGAGACAGGGTTTCACCATGTTGGCCAGGCTGGCCTGGAACTCCTGACCTCAGGTGATCCGCCTGCCTTGGCCTCCCAGAGTGTTGGGATTACAGGCCTGAGCCACCGCACCAGGCCTAGGATGTCTTCTTAAGTGTGCATGCAAGTCATGCGGGAGAAATTCGGCAGAGTGCATGGAAGCCAAGTGGCTTGTTTCTCACCAGGAGGAAACCCCGTCTCTGGGGTCAGTTGGTGGCTTCTCTACCCAGGTGTCTGTTGAACCCAGAGTGGTGTCACACCTCAGGATCGGTCCCCCAAATTCTGTGCAATGAAAGGGTAGAGTGAGCGAGTTTTTGTCTGTCTGGCTCTCTGGCAAGCACTCTTGACACAGGATTGCTGTTACTCTGTATTTGAGTTCCTATGGCTTATCCATTTGTAGGTTTTCTGCCATCCAAGAAACTTAGGTGTGTGCACGTATTTGGGGTTGGAGAATAAGGATGGTGAGGGCATTGGGAATTGGGGCTTGTGTGGAGGTAAGTCGTAAGTTTGAGAAGAAATGGGTGCATGTGCCAGGCACCAAAACAAGTGTACATGCGTGCCGCACACACACACACACACACAGGCAACTGACAGCATTGTCAGGAGTGTGGACCTGTGAGCTCACGTGTGCTGAGCAAGGACAGAGCTTGCCGGGCTGGGGGCTGGGTCTCGTGGGCTTGGGCTGAGCTATTGGGATGGCTGAAGGCTGTATCTTGGGGGAAGTGAGTTCTTGAGAGCTGTGTAAGTTAATGTTTATGAGACGAGCAGATGGTTGGTGTCATGAGGGTGTCCTTTTCTAGAAGACCCAGGGCCCTACAGTGATGGTTCTCTCAGTGGGGTCTCTGGACCACTGGCATCAGCATCACCTGGGAGCTTGTTAAAAATGCAAACATGGTCAGGTGCAGTGTTTCACACCTGTAATCTCAGCACTTTGGGGGAGGCCAAGATGGGAGGATTACTGAGCCCAGGAGTTTGAACCTGGCCTGGGCAACATAGTGGGATCCTATCTCTACAAATAATAATAATAATAATAAACAGCCAGGTGTGGTGGCTGGTGCCTGTGATTCCGGCTACTTGGGAGGCTGAAGAGAGAGGATCGCTTGAGCCTGGAAGGTTGAGGCTGCAGTGAGGTATGGTTGTACCACTGCACTCCAGCAGGGATGACAGAGCTATACCCTGTCTCAAACAAACACACAAAGAAAACAAAAAAAGCAAACTCTTGGGCCTGCCCCATGTCCGTTGAGTCAGAAATTTTGAGCTGGACTCAGCAATCTCTGCCTATCTAATGCACGTAAAAGTTGAGATCCATTGGCTGTGATTCCTGTAGAAGGCCTGGGACAGGAGGAGGCAGGCAGAAGCCACTGGCCTTGAAGCTGCCTGTCAGTCCACCACAAGGGACTGAGACACGATGGACACCTTCCTCCAGTCCTCCCCTTGCCTCTCTCCACCACAGGGACTAGGAGAGATGGCTGGGCAGTCCCCAGCGTTGACTATAGGATGCCTGATTTTGGGGGTGGGGACAAAGGATAGGAAAAGGGCTGGGCAGCAGGAAGGATCACCTACCATGGAGGACAAAGACCTTGCCCCCAAGTGTCCCTCCCATCCATGGAGTACCAGCTCAGTTCTCCTCAGTGCAGACAGGCAGCAGAGCAGCAGTGTGGGGAGAGCAGGAAGGACTCAGCTGCCAATGTTGTAGTGGAGACGGATTTCAGGGCCAGGTCTAAGTATGGACTGCAAGTGGGATGCACGAGAACATCCTCAAAACCCTGGACTAGGAAGGCATCCATGTGCCCTGATTCCTCCTTGGCGCTCATTCCAGGAGCCACACAGGACAGTTGACCCAACACTTCTGCCACCTGAAGAACGACACCTGCATCCCTCCATCTGTGGGACCACCAAGGAACTCAGGGAGCTCAGATCAAAAAGATACCGAGTCATCGGATAGCCATGCCATCCTGAAAACGGCCTTCTTTGTGTGTACGTTCTTTGCAACAAGCAACAAGTTTATAAGCACTTTGATAAAATTGCGTGTGAGGGTTAAAATATTAAAGTCAGTGTGTCAACTTGAAATAAATGATGAGGTATTGATGACGACTAAAGGAAAAATATAGTATATGTGCGCCTGTCGTGGTTTAGATATGAATTTTAAAAAGAAAGCCTTTGTTCAGATTTTTGCACATTTCCTCAGCTCCTGGTCTCCAGAGCGTTGTTTTGCTTGTCAAGTCTTAAATTAGCCACTTGCAAATTTCCTTACCTTGGATATTTCTGGATATAGGAGGATGCCCAGGGTGTGCGTTGTTCTGTAGCTGTACCGTCCAATAGATACCACTCATCACATGCGGTTATTTAATTGAAGTTAACTCAGACTGAATAAGATTACAAACAGCCCCTTGGCTGCACTAGCCAAACTTAGGTGCTCAGTTGCCACACACCACATGTGGCTGGAGGCCACACTGGACAGTGGAGATAGAGACCCTCTCCCTCTTCACAGCACGTTGGGCAGTGCTGCTTTATACTGCCTCATCCCCAGCATACTGGCCAGTCATAAATCCTTTCTGAGCACCTCCCTGCTCTGTGCCTAGGGGCTGCTAACCTATTAGCTTATTGAATAAAATACACTGGGCATCTTCTCTGTCCAGGTGATCACTGAATTCCTTGGCATAGCTATTTAGTAGAGTAACAGACGTCCATTCTTTGGCATGAGGGAGAGGTTTTATGTATGTGAAGACGGAATGGAGCTATATTGGGCAGGATGTTACTTAGTGGGGAGTGGGGAGGTCATGCCCAGCAGAAGTGAGGCAGGGTGAATCTGTTGGAGGACGGTGCTTGGAGAGGCAGGCTGCCCCGCTGTGCACCCAGGAAGGAGGGCAAAAGGCTGAGCAGCTGGACTGGGGTTGGATGCAGCAGCTATGCAGCTCATTTGGAGAGCTTGACATGAGAGGACACTGAGGAATCGACAGGTGTTTGGAGAAGATTCCCATCCAATAGTTTTAAAAAATAGTATTGGCCGGGCGCGGTGGCTCATGCCTGTAATCCTAGCACTTGGAGAGGCCAACGTGGGTGGATCACGAGGTCAGGAAGTCGAGACCATCCATCCTGACTAACATGATGAAATCCCATCTCTACTAAAAATACAAAAAATTAGGTGGGCGCCTGTAGTCCCAGCTACTTTGGAGACTGAGACTGAGGCTGAGGCAGGAGAATCGCTTGAACCCGGGAGACGGAGTTTACGGTAAGCTGAGATCATGCCACTGTACTCCAACCTGGGCAACAGAGCGACACTCCATCTCAAAAAATGAAAAAATGGGCTGGGCGCGGTGACTCACGCCTGTAATCCCAGCACTTTGGGAGGCCGAGACGGGCGGATCACTAGGTCAGGAGATCGAGACCATCCTGGCTAACACGGTGAAACCCCGTCTCTACTAAAAAATATGAAAAACTAGCCGGGCGAGGTGGCGGACGCCTGTAGTCCCAGCTACTCGGGAGGCTGAGGCAGGAGAATGGCGTGAACCCGGGAGGCGGAGCTTGCAGTGAGCCGAGAGATCGTGCCACTGCACTCCAGCCTGGGTGACGGAGCGAGACTCCATCTCAAAAAAAAAAAAAGACAAAATGAAAAAATTAAAAAAAAAATTAAGTAGGACAACATTCAGTATGGACATCAAACCGTTGATATTTCACCTGTTTCGTGAAATTGCAAGGAAGATGCGACTCAATTCGATGTTGATTTCTAAGTAACATTTCATTCACAAGTCTTCAGTTTCTTTGGGGGACATATCTAGCAGTCGAATTTTGGATCACATGGTCATTCCATGTTTATTTTTTTTGAGGAACTGCCAAACTTTTCCACAGTGGCTGCACCATTTTGTATTCTCACCAGCAATATTCCAGGGTTTTAATTTCTCTACATTCTCAACAGTACTTGTTTTCTGTTTTTTGTTGTTGTTGTTGTTGTTGTTGTTGTTTGGTTTTTTGATAACAGTCGTCTTAATGGGTGTGGATTAGTATCTCATTGTGATTTTGATTTGCGTTTTCCCAGTAAACTAATGATGAGCATCTTTTCATGCTCTTTTTGGCCAGTTGTGTATTTTTTTTTGGAGAAATGTCTATTCAGATCCTTTGCCCAGTCTGACCTTGGGTTATTTGTCTTTTTATTATTGTTGTTAGAGTTTCATTTACTTGTTTTGAGACGGAGTCTCTGTTGTTCATGCTGGAGTGCAGTTGCACGATCTCGGCTCACTGCAACCTGTCTCCTGGGTTCAAGTGATTCTCCTGCCTCAGTCTCCTGAGTAGCTGGGACTACAGGCGCGCACCACCACGCCCGGCTACTTTTGTATTTTTAGTAGAGACAGGCTTTCACCATGTTGGCCAGGCTGGTCTCTTACTCCTGACCTCAAGTGATCCTCCTGCCTTGGCCTCCCAAAGTGCTGGGATTTCAGGCTTGAGCTACCACACCCGGGTTCATTTACTTTTAAAAGACTAAACATTACCATCCCCTTGAAGTTAGAAGAGAAGAACTTGGTGACACAAAGAGGCCTGTGGCGTGGTCTGCAATGAAGCACACTCTTGAAAAGTGTCCTCTTTTGCCAGTGTAGTTTGGGATTTCCAAGCCTCTGCACGCTATTCCTGATTCTGTTTACTTTTGCCACATATATAAGTGTGTGTATACATGTATATATTTAAGAACAGAGGAAAAATGTAATTACTTTTAATTTGGAATTCATGTTTTAACTTTCCCCTGTATTAAAGAAGGACTGATTTTGCATGTGCTTAGCCTGAAGTAACCACTTCTTTGTTGATGTGGGATTGAGATCTTGATTCATTTTTTTTTCCTGCAGGTTGGAGAACACTAGGACATACCCAGGGCCGGTTTGTGGGACCCTATGTGGGGAAGGGACAGTGCTTCTCCTGTCCCCTGCTTCTTGTGGCTGACCACCTGCCATTTGGCCCTTGGTTGAGGATGGGACACAAGTGTCCACTCCACAGTGCTGTGTTCACCCCCTTGGGTGGAGGTCCAGTTTGTTGGCAGTGATACTGCACACAAGCTGTCTGAGGCCTGGCTCTCCTGAACAGTCTCTGGCTGGTTTCAATACGAGTTACTTTCATATTTTAGTGTATAAAACCTCCAACTTATATTTTGATTCTGATCAATGAAGCACACCCTTGGTCCATGCCTGAGTGTCTGGGGACACATTAATTAAATTATGTTCACTTCAGATCTTCCTTTGTGCCCCATAGTGGGGTCTCCGCCTCTTGTGCCTGCAGCTCTGTCATCTCTGAACATACTGTCTGCTTGACCTATCATGTATATATTTGCTTTTATTTGCTTTCCACCCCAGAGCAGACATCTTCATTTCCTTTGTCAGTATGCTCCCAAGTGCCTGGAAGCACCTGAGACAGAGCAGGTGTTTAGGAAGTACCTGCTGAAGGAGTAAAATGCTAGGCTTCCTCACCTGATCTCTGTTCCCTCACCTCTTTCTGAATGTCTCCTGTGGGCAGGGTAAAGCACTGTGTACTTGTTCTTTTTCTTTTCCAGGCAGGGTCTGGTTCTGTTACCCAGGCTGGAGTGCAGTGGCGCAATCATAGCTTACTACAGGCTCGAACTCCTGGGCACAAGTGATCTTCTCACCTCAGCCTCCCGAGTAGCTGAGACTATAGGCACGTGCCATCATGCCCAGCTAATTTTGAAATATTTTGTAGAGATAGTGTCTCCCTATGTGGCCAGGGCTGATCTTTAACTCCTGGGCTCTAGTGATCTCCCACCTCGACCTCTCAAAGTGCTGGGATTACAGGCATAAGTCACTACGCCCGACCATCGTGTTTATTCTTAAGCACAAGTAAGGGCTTAAAGTTAACATAAAAATGCTTTTTTAATTTTTTCCCTTTAATGAATATGGAATTCATTGAGGTTTTGATTCTTTTCTAATTTTTTATGTTACTTGAAAGAGAAGGAATAATAACTCTCCAAACTTTGTTTCACAAATGGCCTGTTGATATTGGGAGTTGAGTGGGATTTATGTGCTGGCTTCCGAGGGGGTCAAGGGAACCTGGTGGGGCAGGTGTGGGATGGTGGTGGGGGCTGCTCCAAATATCCCTTCTAAACTGTTCCAAATGTTTCTGAAAGTTCAGGTTCAGTAAATGTTGGTACCGGTTGTTGGTTCTACTCCCCGCCCCGAGTCCACCCCAGTGGTTGACAACTCCATGACGGTGGGCTGGGACACCTTCCCAGGGAGGGCACAGGAGGAAGAGTGTGAGATTGGCCAGGCTGGGTGCAACCCTCCCCACTCCGGCTGCCACCCTGCAGGATGAAGGAGCAGCGCGGGCTAGAGGGGAAGCAGCTGCCGGTAGACTTCACATCGCCAGCTGCCAGAAGGGCAGGTGTTCCAGGAGACTTAGAGCTGAATGGGTGTCGTAGGAACCTTGGTACACATTTGGTAAGAAGAAGAAGAAGAAAAAAACTAAACGAGGCTGAATGAGCCTCTGAGAGTTTTGAAGAATGTGAATACTGAAAGTGAGGTTGAGGTACAGGATTCATGGTGGGCAGGTTGTAAACCTGGTGTTTCCCTTGGATTCAGATGGTCCAGTGCTCAGAGACAGCGAGGAATTTGTGGGTTCTCCTGAACTGTTGTTTTTACACAAGTTGGCCTTTGATGTGAATTTATCCTGACTGAATTTGGTATTTAAAGAAAGAACAGTCAAGAAAGCAGAGTCTTGTACAAATCCAAGGCATACCATATTTTACGTTTGAGCTCAGGATTTCTGGTTACCTGAGCATCAACTGTTTAAAAGCAAGGGGATTTTGCCTAAAAACCCTAATTTTTGTCAGTAGCAATTACGAATGTTTATTAAGTGCCTATTTAAAAGCCAATATTATTATCCTGGCAATATGAGGAAATAGTATATTCATCATGTAGTATTTGTCCTTAAAGATAGTTCTAATCTACCTGGGAAGCTGGACTATATGTGTGAAAACATGATGCAGGCTGGGCGCGGTGGCTCGCGCCTGTAATCCCAGCACTTTGGGAGGCCAAGGCGGGCGGGTCACGAGGTCAGGAGATCAAGACCATCCTTCCTAACACAGTGAAACCCCGTCTCTACTAAAAATACAAAAAACTAGCCGGGCATGGTGGCAGGCGCCTGCAATCCCAGCTACTCGGGAGGCTGAGGCAGGAGAATGGCGTGAACCCGGGAGGTGGAGCTTGCAGTGAGCTGAGATCGCGCCACTGCACTCCAGCCTGGGCGACAGAGTGAGACTCCGTCTAAAAAAAAAAAACAACAACAAAAAAAACATGATGCAAATAAAATCCTAGGCAGTCTGGCTGTGTTGAGCGGAGTGGTCTGGAAATGAGGTCACAGGGGTGCGGACTGCGGAGAGGGGCGGGGAAGACCTCAGAGAGGGACACTCAGTCTGTGGGTGTGACAAGGACAGGGGTGGGAGGGCTGTGTGTGTGTGGGATTATTGCTGAATTTTGCCTTATTTTGCTTTTTCAACTTCAGTCATCTGTAATGAAAGGTTTTGCTACATCTAAGCCAGCCTTTTAGAGTTGACCACCAGATGTGCATAGGACATTTGCAGGCTCTTCCTGTCCCTTTTATGTTAACAACAGAATTCTTAAAATTAAGCGATAGAATCCACAAGCCAATACAATTCAGCCTTTCGGAGTGTACAATTCACCAGTTTTTAGGACATTCACAGAATCATGTAACCATCACTACTATGGAATTGCAGAAAATGTTTATCACTTGCTGTTATTTTGACAACATATTACATTGTGTCATAGGAGACTGCCTCTCTTTAAGCCCTTTTCAACCTACAAAAATGGCAGTTTCTTATGTTCAAACCTAATTTACCTACTATCGAACACTTGTCTTAAAGGCCTTCTCTGAAAGCTAGCACGAGATTTTTCCGCCACCTTCTTTTAAACTGTCAGAAGGTATTTAGGGTTAGGGAACCACATGTGCTGAGAACAGTTCAGGGAGTTTATGGGGAGCCTAGGGTTGGGGTGGCTTCAGATCTTTGCAAGCCTGTTAAGTGGGAGAACTTGACCTCTGGCCCTGTGCCTTTCAGCTTTTTTTTTTTTTTTTTTTGAGACGGAGTCTCGCTCAGTTGTCCAGGCTGGAGTGCAGTGGCACAATCTCGGCTCACTGCAAGCTCCGCCTCCTGGGTTCATGCCATTCTCCTGCCTCAGCCTCCTGAGTAGCTGGGACTACAGGTGCCCACCACCACACCTGGCTGATTTTTTGTATTTTAGAGATGGGGTTTCACCGTGTTAGCCAGGATGGTCTTGATCTCCTGACCTCGTGATCGGCCCGTCTCGGCCTCCCAAAGTGCTGGGATTATAGGAGTGAGCCACCGCGCCCAGCCTGTGCCCTTCAGCTTCTAATGGGAACAGTTAGGATCACTGGGTGGAGGTTACTGGGACACAAATTTCAGTTTGATACAAGGATGAGATTTCTACTTATAAAGAAAGCTGCCTCACCGTCCAGCTCTATGCAGTGTCCGGGTGTCATTGGGTGAGCTTGGATGGAGGCAGAAGGATGCCCTGCACTGTGGGCTCCAGCAGAAGTGCCCTGCTGGCCTTTCTGGCTTCGCTCACTTGTTCAGATGCTCTCCTGAGCACCCCAACCCCAGTGTGCACCCCTGCATCTCACTCCCCTATGCAGCTCTACACCAGGTACGCTTGTTTTGCCCAATGTGGGGAGCACCGTTGCTGTGCTTAGCCTGCAGAAGTGGGATCTGTGCCCGCTGTGGGGAGGGTTGGTCAACGTTGGGTGCCCAGGTCTTCCTGAGCAGGCTTTCCAGGGGTTTTAGCTAATCTTCTCCCTTTCAGCACAGATGATGCTCTTAAAGATTCGGGGTGTGGCCCAGTGGTGCCCTCTCAGGACACACGAGCCTCCCTGCCCTCTGCATAATGTGTCAGTATCCACACCTCCGGTCTTGGTCCTTTTTTGTGACATGGATTGTACTTCCCCATGAACTCCAGTCTCTTTCTTGGCGTTGTTTCTCTGCACATATCTTCTTCCTGCACGTGTCTGGGTTTGAGATTATTTTTCCTATGTTGATTTTTAGATGGTGTAGGCCAAAGTGTTTAGAACTAAGAAACCTACAGACCCAGTGTAAGGGGGGAAATAACAGCACAAAAAATAGAACAGAGTCTGTTTGAAGAGGGAATTGGAAATCCATGCAAGATCAAAAATGGCTGAGCTGAAGCATTGCTCTTAAATTGTTTAAGGGAGTGGGAAGAGTGCAGTGGGGTCAGGAGGAAATTAATGACCTTCAACAAATGGTTGGTGATGGAAAACAGATAAGCAACACGTGAATAAACACGGGGAATTAATTTGGAGCTGCTGGGGAGGAGTAAAACTAAAGAATAAGCACGGCAAAGCAGAGCGTCTATGGGGCAGGGAACATTTTCCTCTCAGCATGGGACAACCTCGACCATCTAGGGAAGCCTCTTTGAAAGCCCTTGAGAGAATCTTTCTACCATGTGGGTGGCCGACTTCACCTTTCTTCCTCCTTTACCTGTTTCTTGGGAGGAAATGGTAGTGAAGCATTTTTACATGATAAGGCTTCAGATCCTAAGAGCGATTCCAAGATTTTTTTCTTAAATTACCAGAAAAAAAGTCCATATATGAAATCCCGTGTGGGACCCTGGAAAAGGGTCCCAAACACATTGCCATCCCTTTAGATGCTTTGCTAGCAATCTGAATTACCATACGGAAGCAAACCGTACATAATGGAACCAGTTGGGAGTGGCAGGCTAATATTTCGAATTCTTTCCACTTGAGAATTAGCTTAATTTGCAGAGGATCTTTGAAGTCCAGGGGAAGTTGCCAGGTGGGGAAGAGGAGTTCTGAGGGTAAAGGCGGGAGGCAGGATGGCAGCCCAGGGTTTCCCTCAGGACTCCCTGCAGGGGGTGCATCAGGGCTGGCCTGGCTGTGACAGGCAGGGCGTTGCATAGGCAAAATGCTTGGTGAGATTAAAGAATGAACCAATATAAAAGTCAGGGGAGCGTCATCCGAACAAAATAAGCTAACAGGATTTGGAATCCACGTAAGATTATTCATGATTTAGAATTTCTAATTCCATTCCAGGGATTTTGGCTCCTAGCAAGAACACAAAGGGCGCCAAAAAGATTGGGGGGGGGAGGGGCGGGGAAACAAATTTCCATGATTAGATTAAGACAGCTTTGGCTGCTAGGAGCAGAATCACCCTTCCTTCTCTTCTTCCTTGTTGCTTTCTTGCATGGAATCAGTTGCAGCCAAGATGTGTCTTCACATACATCCCAGGGTCTCTGCTGACAGATGCTGTAACACAGTTAGGATAGAGGTGTTAGAATTGTGCAACATTCCATTCTAGATCCTGCCAGAGCCTAAGCCAGGAGCCTGGTCTTTGCCTCGTCCGCCCCTCCTTTTGAGAGGTGAAGCCAGCTGGACTTCTGGGTGGGGTGGGGACTTGGAGAACTTTTCTGTCTTACAAGAGGATTGTAAAATGCACCAATCAGCACTCTGTAACTAGGAGAGTAAAAAGCACCAATCAGTGCTCTGTGGCTAGCTAGAGGTTTGTAAAATGCACCAATCAGTGCTCTGTAAAAATGCACCAATTGGTGCTCTGTGGCTAGCTAGAGGTTTGTAAAATGGACCAATCAGCACTCTGTAAAATAGACCAATCAGCAGGACATGGGCGGGGACAAAGAAGGGAATAAAAGCTGGCCACCCCTGACCCAAGACAGCAGCAGCAACCAGCTCAGGTCCTCTTCTAGAGCTGTGGCGTCTTTGTTCTTTCACTCTTCACAATAAATCTTGCTGCTGCTCACTCTTGGGTCCAGTGCCACCTTTGAAAGCTGTAACATTCACTGCGAAGGTCTGCAGCTTCATTCTTGAAGTCAGCAAGACCACCAACCCACCAAAGGAGCAAACTCCGGACACACTTTCCCCAGTGGGAAATGGAAATGCACCAACCTCCTCTGCAGGGGTGCCAGAGAAGGAGATGATTCCAGTTAAAAGGGGGCTGCTGTTGGTGTCTATGGGGTCTGCGTCTGGTAGTCACAGTCCTCAGTTCCCTTCACGGTCCTGTGCTAGGTGGAGGCCACTGCACCTAAGAGTCCTCGTGTGGGGGATGACAACCCTGACCAGCTGCTGAGCTTGGATTGAGGCTTCAGCAGCCATAAACGCCAGGTAGCAGGGTGAGGCACGGCGCCGCCCCTACTGTTCTCAGGATGATCATCCCTTTGTTCAAATGGCCAGTTCCTAATCCTAGAAGCAGTGTATCCCTCCAGATACTACATCAGAAGGATGGAAATGTTCTGACACGGGTGATGGACCCACTTACCCATACGAAAGGTGACAAAGTACTCTTCAGTGGTGATGCTGAGTGGACAGGTGACGTTTAATCCACAATCTAGGAAAGCAGCTGGAAGGCAGGCCAGGCCCTGTGTAAGTTTGCCCTGCCAACCTCTTTTGTGCTCCTGTTCAGGTACTCAGGAGCAGGAAGGGGCCAGGTGACTCCTAGTCATGACAAATCTACACCTGTGGTGGCAATCACGGTTGCCTTTGCCAGTGATTGGTTGTCTGTGACTGCAAGTCCTGGTTCTGACCAATGAGATGTGAGGGGGGCGGGGCTTCCTTTCCAGGCAGAGGAGTTTTAGGGAAAAGCCTCTCCCCTTGGACAGTAGCCGGTGTGATTCCTGGAGCAGCCACTGTGCCCACAAGGTGACCTGCAGGAGGGTGGAAAGCGCATTCACAAGCCCAATGGGAGGGAAAGAGAACCTGGACCTCGGTGACGTTGTGAACCACCTCCCCGCAGCTGTCTTGTTAAGGGAAGACCTTTATGGTTAAGAGTTTTCTTTCACAATGCAGCCCAAAATATCCTCACTGCTAGAAATGAAAGAAATTGTATTACAGGGTAGCTCTTTGGAATTTAGTCTCATTCTAACGTTCGATTTGCTGAACTAAATTGAGGCCTCGTGGAGGCTTAAACTCTGCACATTTGAAATATGGCCACGTTATGCTTGGCTGGGAATACGCTATCAGCCAAGTGACAGGATGGCCCCGTGGCTCGAAGGGAGGCGCCTTTGTACATGAGTTCTTAGCTTACACACAGTGTAAGGTGGCCAGACAGTGGAGTGTGGCCCAGCAAGCGCACGGGGGTGTTGGCACTTCGCAGCGGTGGTCAGACTTGGGGAATAACAGCATGAGATGTTTTTTTTGGTTGGTAAGAGTTTCTGGCTGGAAACTGTCCAGAGAGACTTTGCCATCTTACTTTGTAAAAGCTTTTTTCTTTTTAACATTAAAAAAAATGGTTAATATTCATACAATTGACCAAGGGGCCATTTTTCAGTGTACAGCTGGGTGGCATTAAGTACAGTGGTGGACAGCCATCACCACCATCCATCTCCCGAACTTTTCATCTTGCAAAACTGAGACTCCGTCCCCATTTAACACAACTCCCCACTTCTCCCTTCCCCCAGACCCTGGAAACCACCCCTCTACTTTCTGTATGAATTTGATTGCTGTAGGTGCCTCATATGTGAAAGCTTTTTGAAAATCAGATTTTTTAAACTGTCAAGATTGGTGAAAGTATAGACTGGCTGGAACAGAGGAGGATTTGCGGGGTAGTTTAGAGAGTAAATCCATTAGAGGTTGAAGTAGTCCCTTCCCATGCCAACTATGGGTACCTGGGTTTGTCCCAGTTGATGTCAAAGTTTTTATTAACGGTGGACCCAGGGGCAGCTATTGGTAACTCTGTCTTCTGCTTGGGCAGTTTTGGGTTCTGAGTCTCCAGAGAAATTGGCAAGTTCTTATCTCAGCTGATACAACATAGAATTCTTTGTTTTCATTGATTAGCAAAGCAAGAATCTTTTTGTCTCTTCTCTGGACCAAAGAGAGAAAAAAATGAAATTTTGGAAAGACTGAAAGTGTGATTCATTCCAAAGAATAAAAATCTGCTCAACCAGTGTCTGCTGTGAGTCACTGTTGGTGGTGCATTTGAAGACTTTGTATCAGATACTGCTGTCTGATCTATTTTTGTATTTTCAATTGTAGTATATATTTTGGGAGCACACATGGTATTTTGATACCTGTATACACAATGTGTGATGATCAAGTGAAGGTAATTGCAACATCCATTTCCTCAAACACTTTTCTTTTTGTGGGAAACACTGCAATTCTAGCTGTTTTGGAATTTATAATAAATTATTGTTAACTATAATTTTCCTACTGTATTATCGAATTGGAAATTTTAGGTGTACAGAAAGGTTGCAAAAACTGTTCCATATTCCCTTTAACTTGGTTTTCCTTAATATTAATATCTTAAGTCAAGTGATATATTTTATCAAAACTAGAAAGTTAACATTGGTATGAAACTAGTGATAATATTAAGCAAGCCACAAACCTTGTTTGAATCTTACCAGTTTTCTCACTAATGTCTGTTTTATGTGATCCAGGATCCCACATTGCATTTAGTTCACCTGTTCTTCTAATTTGTTTCTAGTTTGTGACAGTTCCTCAGTATTGCCTTGTTTTCCTGACCTTGACATTTTGGAAGAGTACTGCCGATGAATTTTGTTGAATGTTCTTTAATTTGGGTTCATGTTTTTTTTTTTTGCTTAGACTCAGGTAATGGATACTAGGCAGGAAGACACAGGTACAAGGTTGTGTTGTAGCAGGAAGCGCATGAAGTTCTCTCTCCCTTTTCTGGGGATGTTTACTTTGATCACTGGGTTAAGGAGCTATCTGCCAGCTTTCTCCAGGGTAAAGCTGCTATTTTTCCTGTGTTAATTAGTATGTATCTTGCGGGAAGATACTTTGGGACTGTGTGAGTATAGTGTTTCTCATCGTGTTCTCTTCCACTAATTCGAGCTCCATCTGTAGTTTCTGCTCGCAATAATAATGATTTCAGCTTTTGTCTGATGTGGCTTTGTGTTTCACCATCTTTTCTGCATTTACTAATTGGAATTATTCTGTCCCTACTTCCCTATTTATTTGTTGAATTATTTATTGAAGCTTATTTTAAAAGTACGGTAATGCACCACATAATCATGTTTTGGTCAACAATAGACCACCTATACAATTGTGGCCTTATAAGATTATATTGTATTTTTACTGCACTTTTCTGTGTTAGATGTTTAGATACATAGATACTTACACAGTATTGCAGTGCCTACAATATTCAGTACAGTCACATGCTGTATGGGGTTAGTGCAGGTGTGTACTAAGCTGTACCATGCAGGTTTGTGTGCGTACTGTATACTCTGATGCTCGCATAGCAATAGAATGGCCTGAAGATGTATTTCTCAGAATGTATCCCTGTCCTTAGGTGACACATGACTTATAGTTTGTTCTGGTGCATTGTTTTCAAGAAGAGCCTGTGTGTAAAACACTGCATTGTGTATAGTTTCGAAGGAACAGGTGGTGGGGTAGTGTGCAGATGGGGAAATGGGCTTGGCAACGGCCAGATCCCTTCCTTTGTCCTAGGTATTTGTTTGGAAGCATCATTTGTAGTGAATGAGTAATAGTGTTCTTAAGCATTTTCTATTCTAAGTTGTTTCCATCATTCTGTATTATTAAAAGTATTACATATTTGGCTGGGTGCGGTGGCTCACGCCTGTAATCCCAGTACTTTGGGTGGCTGAGGCAGGCAGATCACATGAGGTCAGGAGTTAAGAGACCAGCCTGGCCAACAAGGTGAAACCCCGTCTCCAAAAATTAGCTGGGCATGGTGGTGCATGCCTGTAATCCCAGCTACTCAGGAGGCTGAGACAGGAGAATCTCTTGAACCTGGAAGGTGGAGGTTGCAGTGAGCTGAAATCAGGCCACTGTACTCTAGCCTGGGCAACAGAGTGAGACTTTGTCTCCACAGACACACACACAAAAAGTATTACTTATTTTATGTATTTAATGAAAACCAATTTTCTTTGAATATGATGCTTCTCTTTATGTAGTTTGGATATTCACCCATTATTAGATGTATGACTTGCAAATATTTTTTCTCATTACCTTGGTTGTCTTTTCACTCTGTTGGTTGTTTCCTTTGAGGGGGACAGACGTTTTTAAGTTTGATGTAGTCCAGTTTGTCTATTTTTGCTTATGTTGCCTGTGTTTTGATGTCATATCTCAATGTCATTACATTTACATATCTCAAAGTCATTACATTACATAGATTCCCATATGTAAAATTAATAGGTCCCAGAGATACTTGGGGATGGAGATACTAGGGGGTGGAGATACTAGTAATAGTAGTAATAAGCCCAAATATTTTGGAGTTATTTGATAAGTCTGGCCGGATTGCCTTCAGCACACAATCATCAATTCACTCTCCAGTGTGAAATGTCTGGAATTGCCTATTTCACATCACCAGTGCCAGCACTGGGCACTGACACTGAAGTTTCTTTTCTGCTAAATTAACAGGTTAAAAGTAAAGATTGGCTGGGCACAGTGGCTCACGCCTGTAACCCCAGCACTTTGGGAGGCTGAGGTGGGCGGATCACAAGGTCAGGAGTTCGAGGCCAGCCTGGCCAATATGGCAAAACCCCGTCTCTACTAAAAATACAAAAATTAGCCCAGTGTGGTGGTGGGCACCTGTAGTCCCAGCTACTTGGGAGGCTGAGGCAGGAGAATCACTTGTACTTGGGAGGCGGAGGTTATAGTGAACCAAGATCATGCCATTGCACTCCAGCCTGGGCCACAGAGCGAGACTCTGACTGAAAAAAATTAAAAAAAAAAAAAAAAAAAAGTAAAGATTATCAGAATGCTTATAAAATAGCAAATGACTTGAAGAAAAATGCACAGTATGTCTTTACTTTAGAAAGACATAAAGTTTTCTAAGATATTAAAACCCATAGATGGAACAGGAGGAAAAACCAGATCCTTCATACAGTTAAACATAGGAGCCTGGGGCCGGGTGCGGTGGCTCATGCCTGTAATCCCAGCACTGTGGGAAGCTGAGGCGGGAGGATTACTTGAGGCCAGGAGTTTGAGAGCAGCCTGGGCAACATGATGAGATCCCATCTCTAAACAAAATAAAAAAATTAGTTGGATGTGGTGATGCATGCCTGTGGTGCCAGCTACGCAGGAGACTGAGTCAGGAGGATTGCTTGAGCCCAGGAGGTCAAGGCTGCAAGCCACTACGCTGCAGCCTTGGCAACACAGTGAGACCCTGACTCCAAAATCAGACCAAACCACGGGCGCCTGAAAGGAGAGGCAGGTTTGGTCTTTATTCCTGGTTTCCCAATCAGTGATGATAGATAAAAAAGCTCCTCTTTCCAATAAGAAGAGGATGCAGAGGAGGTGTGCATCATGCATCCCACTCCTGAGATACACAGATTTGACTTTCGTTACCCTGGCTGAGGAAATGCACCCATGCTATGAGATCCAAGACAGATCAATGGAAAAGGAAAAGTAATTAGCAAACAGTTTTAATTTTCTCATCAGAAAGAAATTATATAGGTTGTTTTTGGCAAAGCAGCATGTTGCGTTAGGCCCTGTGGACTCCGGTGCTTTGTAAATTAAAGAGGTTTAGGTCATTGTGGTTTCTTCTTAAATTCCTCTGTTGGCTTGATGCTGACAACAGCTGGATCTTCAAGGATGTACTAATTTGGGGTGATGGAAGGAAAACTTTCCCTCATGGTCAGTGGAGTTTTTAACTGTCCAAGGTGTCAGTTTTATGGGTTTTCATAATGAAAATATAAGGTGTTTACATTTTAAGGAATTTGAGTCACTTTTCTTAATTGGCACCCTCCGCTTGAAATCTTAGTGCTGTTTCCTTTGGCTCTACTGACTGTTTAAAATCTCAGTGGAGCTCATTTTGGGTAATCTTTTAAGTATGACATTAATTTTATTTGTTATTAATAGCAATTTTGAATTACCAGTAGAGGGATGCTCAATTTATTTTAAACGTCTTTCTTTGGGACTGATATTATTTCCCACTGGTAATGGCATGTTCCTTGATTTTATGTAAATATCCCCTCCCATAGTGTAAGTACCTGGTACTTATCTACCTCCTGGGGTTGTTGTTTTGGGGATTAAATGAGTTAATGGTTATAAGGTCCTTAGAGCCAGCACTTGACTTGCTGAAAGTGCTAGATTGGTGTTAAGATAACTGATACTAAGCCTGCTTGTTAAAAAGTCATTAAAACGTTATGTTTTTACCATTACCTTTTAAAAGGCCTTCTGAGTTTGCATGGTCAGGTGATGTTCTTTTTTTTTGTTTTTTTTCTTGAGACGGAGTCTTGCTCTGTCGCCCAGGCTGGAGTGCAGTGGCGCGATCTCGGCTCACTGCAAGCTCCGCCTCCCGGGTTCACACCACTCTCCTGCCTCAGCCTTCCCAGTAGCTGGGACTACAGGCGCCTGCCACCACGCCCGGCTAATTTTTTTGTATTTTTAGTAGAGATGGGGTTTCACCGTGTTAGCCAGGATGGTCTCCATCTCCTGACCTCATGATCCGCCCCCCTCGGCCTCCCAAAGTGCTGGGATTACAGGCGTGAGCCACCACGCCCGGCCAAGATGTTCTGATTGATGTTTTCTGTCTATCAGTAGCTACTAAAACATCTCAAGCTGGATGTGCTGCTGGTGGCCCAGGCACATCTTTAAATGCAAACTTGTCCCATTGTCTCCCTTGGAGCACTTCCTGGCATAGATAGCGTCCCTACTACTCACCAGGTGACCAAGTTGGAAACCAGGGAGTTGCTTTCAACTCCTCCCTCCCCCCATTGATAATACAGCTGTGTCACCCATGCCTAAAATCTCAGTTTGGATTCCACTCTCTATCTTATCCAACTTTTTGTCATAGGGTTTTGTGGCATTTACAGGTCCCAAAGGAAGTTCTTTCCCACAACAATTAGTGTCATCACAAGTCTCGGATGTTTCCCTGAAGACCAGATAGTCACCTTCTTTCCCTTTATTCTGGCCCCTTGCCCTGTGCCCACCTGGAGGCAGTGCATGTAGGGTGGCCCTGGGTGTGGGGTGGCCAAGCTCACTTGGAGTGGGGCGGCACCTGATCCACGCTGCAGCTGGGTGACCTGAAGACCTTGTGAGGCAGGAAGCTCATGACTCAGTTCACTGCGTTCTTGGGTTCATGGGGAAGGGAAATGCTTTTGTTAAGTATGAGGTATCCTGAGAAGATGCCTTCTGTGTAAGGAGTGGATTTTGGAGGATAGATCTCAGGAATCTGGGAAGCCAGCCCTCTTTGTAGACGTTGCCGTGAGTGGGAAGCGCCAGGTTTCCTGGCAGAGGAGGCCCTTCCTGTAGCTGCTCAGGATGTGGCTTTCTCAGAAAGATGACTTGATTGACTCAATTTTGATCCCTTTTTTTTTTCATCACCTTTTTTCACTGTGCAGAATCCCACTTCAATGATAACGAAAGAAACTTAGGGGTTAACGTGCTGATATCCTAAAAGAAATCGGGCGAGGCAGTCACCCAGATCCCCTTGCCCCAGGAACTCAGGAGAGGCAGCGCCTCATTTCCTTTTGCTGGTGGATTTTGGACACATCTGTGTCCATTTGTGTTTGGGAAGGACATTCCCATGTGTGACCTGTCCTGCCTGTTAAAGTGAGGAGGAGTCTGGGGGCTGCATGCCATTGTACCAGAGGAAAAAGTATGTGCAGAGCCACTGAGAATGTAAAGGAGAAGGGGTTTTTTACCTGGAATAAATGGCTTCCTGTTTATCATTTAAGACAATCACGCAGATTTATTATTTTCATGGATTTCATTCGCTGCTGTGAGACAGCCCCCTGCCAATTTATCTCCCTCAATTAAAAAACAAGTAGATGAAATCCAATGGGGAGTTAGTGCTTAATGGGGATGGAATTTCAGTTTTGCAGGATGTAAAGTGAGCTGGGGATGGAGGGTGGTGCTCCTGCACAACGCAGTCAATGTTCCCACCGCCACCGAACTGTCCACTTAAAAGTGGCAAAGATGGCAACTTTTATGGTATACCGTTTACCACAATTAGAAAAATAGAAAAGCTTGAAAACGTGAATCCACTGAGTTGGAGGCGGTCTAAAGCTGGAGCCTGGACCTTGGCAGTCCTTGGTGCTTCTCAGGCTGTCCGTGGTGCAGAACTATGTAGCAGGTTTTCCCTCCAGCTACTGCAAACCAAAACGTTTCTAAAATACAATGAAAAAGATTAATAGAAAATAAAGACCAGAAAGGATAGATGAAATCCCTGTAATAATGCAAAGATCATTGACCGTGACTTAAGAAAATCACAACAACAACGCAAGAACAAAACCGAGGGGATTTTCTTGAACTCCATGAATGAAGGGGAAATGAATGGTGGAGGCGGCTCTTGGAAGGTCAGAGAACGGAGGGGCATCCTCTGCCTGCAGAAGACCCTTGGCGGGAACTGAGAGTCTACCTGCAGTGGAGTTGGGGTGGCAGCCTGTGACCATGTACCACTAAGAATGGTGCTCTGGGTTTTCTGGGAGATGAGACGGCAGAGACACCCTTTAAGGTTTCATTTCCCTCACATGCACAGACTTTCCCCAGAGGCTGCCATGCAGAGATCTTGTTCTGTTGGTCAGGGTAGAATTTTCCTTATGAACGGGCAGTTTGTCATTCCAGACATCCCACCGGGCACAGAATTGTCCAGTCCTGCTGTGTCGCGCAGCCCCTCAGGGTGACCTGCTTGGCTGCTGCAGCGCATGCTGCTGTCCCCTCAGCCCTGCCACCTCCTCCCGCAGGCGGAGTTATGGTCACAGCTTGGGCTGCAGGAGTTTCAGGGATGCTGACGCCCCTCAGGGTTTTGGTGTGGTTTAAAAACCCTCTGAGTTTAACTTTATTATGCCTGCTCAGCAGTTAGTACTCTGTGTGGGTGTGTGTGTGTGTTTTTTTTTTCAAAGAATTCTCGTTAAGGGGTATTTTGCCTCTTCATTAATAATGGTTTCTTAAAACCACCAATTCAGGGTTGCACATAAATGTAGTCTGTAATTTTCTGCATTTTCTTTAATATGTAATCTTCCACTGGGATCAAGAATTTCCCAGGAGAGGCTCTGCTCTTAGCTCTTAAAAAATAACAAAAAGTCGATTGGCTCCCTCTCTTAGTTCTTGAGCTTTCAAATTTGCTTTAATTTCTGTTTTCTCTCCTAAAGAGTGTGATGGCCCCTCCCCCCGCCCCCGTTTATCTACCACCTAGTGAAAGGGTTTGTTGGCTTTTAAAAAGAAAAACAGATTTTGTAGTGTATGTGTGGTGTGCGTGTGTTATGTGTGTTTATGTGTGTTGTGTGGCATCTATATGTGTTGTGTGTGGCATGTGTGATGTTTGTGTATGTGTTGTGTGTTTGTGGTGTGATGTTTGTGTTGTGTGTGGCATGTGTGATGTTTGTGTATGTGTTGTGTGTTTGTGTTGTGTGTGGTATGTGTTGTGTTGTGTTTGTGTGTGTTGGGTTGTGTGTAGTGTGTGATGTTTGTGTATGTGGTACGTGTTGTGTCTTTGTTGTGTGTAGTATGTGTTGTGTGTTGGGTTGTGTGTGTTGTCTGTTGTCTTTGTGTGGTGTGACACTTGTATAGTTTGTGTTGTCTGTGTGTGTATGGTACGTGTTGTGTGTCTTGTATGTATGGTGTGTGATGGTTGTGTATGTGTTGTGTGTGGTGAGATTGTATATGTGTTTTGTGTGTGTGGTATGTGTGGCGTGTCTGGTGTGTGGTATTTATTGTGTGTGCTGAATTTGTGTCGTGTGTGGTGGTTGTGTTGAGCGGTGTTTGGTGTATATGTGGCATGTGGTATTTGTGTATGTGTTATATGTGTGATATGTGTTGTGTGTGGTGTGTCCTGCATGTGTGATATTTGTGTGGGTGGTGTGTGTGATATATGTTGTGTGCGGTTTGTGTGGTGTATGAGATTTGTGTATGTGCTGTGTGTGGTATATGTTGTATGTCTTTGTGGTGTGATGTTTGGCATATGTTGCTTTTTGTGTGTGGTATGTGTTGTGTGTATTGTGTGTTTTGTGGCACGTGACATTTGTGTATGTCTTGTGTGTGGTGTATGTGCTGTGTGTGTGTGCACGTGTGTTCTGCAGCTGTGCACCTCGGAGCCGTCCAGGTAGTAAGTCAGGATGGAGGCGATAATGAGTGATGAGCAGTTTGGTTTTTCCCTTTTTGGAGGCTTTGCCTCATTAACTTGGAACCAGAGGTCCCTGAGACCACAGGTGGCAGAATCGAGGAGCCCTCTAAGGCCAGCGGTGGAGCATAGGAGCCAGGGCGCTGGGGTGGAGATGGGATCTCTACAGCCTGGAAGGGACATCCTGTGCGTCTTGCTGCCCCTCACTGGGTGCCCTCCTATAGCGTTGGTGGCTGCTCCCAGCGCCAAGGCACCCCCACCGTAGGCCTTAAGCCTGATTCCACTTCCTTGCTCCACAAGGCTGGGCCACCCTCTGCCTGGTCTCTCCAGGCTGTGACCGGATGGCTTTTCTCCAGGGTGACGGCCTGTTGGTCGTGGCCCAGGTCCTACCACTCCCTACCCCAGCCCTTGGGCCTTCCAGTCTTTTATGGACCGAGCCCGCCTGACCAGAACATTCTTGGGCTCTTGGTGCTAGGAGGGCAGTGGGCTCCACCTACTGGACTTGTGGCATCTGCAGGTCAGGTGAACAAGGCACAATGGAGGCAGGGAGCTCTGAGGTTCTGATCTGAGGAACCACCTCACCCCGGGATCCTTCTGTGATCCCTGGTGCCAAATCTGACTGTGGTTAAAAAAGGATGACCTGGGCCTGGGCATGGTGGCTCACGGCTGTAATTCCAGCACTTTTGGAGGCCGGGGCGGGCAGATCACAAGGTCAGGAGTTTGAGACCAGTCTGGCTGGCAGGAGCAAACCTGTGTCTACTAAAAACACAAAAAAATTAGCCGGTTGTGGTGGTGCACGCTTGTAATCCCAGCTACTTGGGAGGCTGAGAGGGGAGAATTGCTTGAACCCGGGAGGCGGAGCTTGCAGTGAGCCGAGATCACGCCACTGCACTCCAGCCTGGGCAACAGAGCCAGACTCCGTCTCAAAAACAAACCAAACAAAAAACAAAAAACAAAAAAACCACCAAAAACCAAAAAAAGGATGACCTGTCAGGGCAGCGATTCCTGCTTTGTGGGATGATTCACATGTTTCTTTGAATATCTAAAACCACTCTCTTTTAAAAATATTTCAGCTGTGCACTGACTGTAGTTTTGGAAATTAAATGGATTTTTTTTTGAGAATGCAGCAATATCCCTTTAAATACATAAAATAAGTATAGGCATTTTATTGCCGTGGACTCTCTCCACGACCCCAGTCTGAGGTATTTTTATGAGCTCCTAGTAAACCCGGTCTCAAGCCGATTGCATTTGTTTTTGTTCCTCTTTGTCTACAGAGTTGTCGAATGCTCACTGGGAAGGGGTGGGCAGTTGTCCCTTTGGGGACATTGAGAATGTGGGGAAACCACTTCCCATTTGCTGACTTAGGGGCTGGTTTAGGAGAAAATCTTTGTTCTTCCCTTTACAGAAAATATTTAGGTTGGGGTTGTTTGTTCCAGAAGTGTCTGCCTTGGAAATACCCCACGGAAGAATTTGGAGATGTAGGAAGGGCTTAAGTTTTGACTTGAGAAGAATAAAAAAATAACAATGAAATCGACCTCTTGGGGCCACAGGCCACTCCAGCAGCCTCATTTCCATTTATTTTGGGGGCTTGTGTTGCAGAAGTGAGTTGATGCCTGATGGGAAGAACTGGAGCAGATCACCCTTCCCAGGCTTTCTTGGGCAGGGGAAGCCAGCGGGTTGGGGTGTGGGCATCTGAGACTCCCCCATGCAGCATCTATCTGGGTTCCTCCTGGGCCGACTGCAGTCAGGGGCACAGAAAAAAAATCCCATTGCTTTCTTGATGTGGCAGTTTTAATTTTCCATGCATTCATACTTTAGGGGAGAATGTATTTTTTTATTTGCTTTTGGTTAAGTATCTGTATTTTTTCTTTATGTTTTTATCATGGTAAAATATGCATATCATGGAATTTACCATCATAACTATTGTTGAGTGGCATTAAACACATTCACTTTGTTTTGCAACCATCACCACCATCCACAGAACTCATTTCATCATGCTGGACAGAAACTCTGCACCCATTAAGTAATGCCTCCCCCATCTCCTCGCCCAGACCCTGGCAGCCACCGATTCTACCTTCCGTTGCTGTGCATTTGACCACCTTTAGGGACCTTGTAGAAGTGGAACATGCAATCTATGTCGTTCTGTGGCTGGCCCGGTGCCCTTAGCATGCCTTCGATGTTATCCGTGTTGCAGCATGTGTCAGAGTTCCATTCCTGAGGATATGGTTTTTAAATGGTCATTTGTTTTGCCAGTGCAGCTAAAATGTTTACATATTAACTCCATGCTGATGAAGCGGTTTCCTCTTACAGTGAGCTTAACAGTGTCCCTTTCTTGTTGCCTCAGTTGTGACTGAGCTCTCCAACTGATGCTGGATGTCTCAGGGAGGGCCCCATGGGGTCTGGTGGGGGTGGGGGCAGGGTAACCCAAGGGGGGCCCTTGGTGTTACAGAGATCCCTTGGCAGTTCAGGAGGCCTCAGTGCATAAACATCAGCGACCACCCAGCTCCCCATCGGGAACTGCTTTTGAGATCTGTTTTCAGCAGGGCCTTGAGGCGTGGGAAGGCCCTGGCTGTGAGAGGTACAAGCAGGGTGGGCTTGGTGGAGAGGTGATGGAGGGCCTGGGATTTGGGTTTCCTGGAGGGAAAGAAGGGAAAAGACCGTGACAGGGAAGGGGAAGTTTACTTCGTTTTGTGATACCGAAGGATAGAAATTGAGCTTTGGTTTAGAAATGAGATATTTCTACTCTGAAGAATTAAAATTGAGAAAACCTTTAAAAATAATTGTTTCTTACTCGTTTCTCTTTTTTGTTGTGTGAGTATGTATCTCTTACTTGTTGACTACTTAGATGAATCAGGCCATCATCTGCAATGGGGGAGCCCTTGTGAGTTATTAAATATTTCATCTCCGTGAGCCCCAGTTTCTGCATCTGAAAAATGGGAATGTTACCCATTGTGTGGATTAAATGTTGGGACTGGTTGAATGAATTGAAAGAGGTATTCTGTGCCAATGACTCTTTCAAGTGCCTCTGGCTGTGTTGGCCTGCTGCTCCAGAATTGAGGGTAGGCGTCCCCACCTACGCCTGGCAAAGGTACAGCTGACTTTGCTCACACAGTAGCTATGGAAAAATAAACAAAGCTCTTTTTTATTTTGTTTATTTATTTTTTTCAGAGCACTTTTTTTTTTGAGACAGAGTCTTGCCCTGTCGCCCAGGCTGGAGTGCATTCGTGAGATCATGGCTCACTGCAACCTCTGCCTACTGGGTTCAAGCAATGCTCCTGCCTCAGCTTCTTGAGTATTACAGGTGCGTGCCACCATGCCTGGCTAATTTTTGTATTTTTAGTAGACATGGGGTTTCATCATGTTGGTCAGGCTGGTCTCAAACTCCTCACCTCAGAGGATCTGCCCGTCTTAGCCTCCCAAAGTGCTGGGATTACAGGCATGAGCCACCACACCCAGCCCACAGCACTTTTATTTTTAACCCCCTGTAGAAGGCAGATAAGTACTGAGCCCACATTTGAAATGACATGGAGCCTTTTCTCCTGTTGGAAAACAAAGATTTTAGTTCTAAGTGGGTGGGAAGATAAGCCAATGAGGACACTGTTGGTTTGGTTATACTTGAGGTGACTAGTAAACTGTCACTACCTCCTAGTTACTGGTGTTTCATGACACCTCACAGGTATCTGAAACATTCACAAACTACTGACATGCAGATTTGCATTTCTCATGGGTACAGTTGGAGATAGTCTAACTTATAGTAAATATGCTGTATAATTTATGTGTTATACATACCATGTGATATACTACACGTATTTACAGTGTAGTTTGCATTTCAGAAGAGTATATTTGGGCTGTCAAATAACACAATTTTACAAGACAGTTCTCTAGTTGAAGGGTGGAGTGGAGTGGGGTTCTGCCCAACCTTCCTGGCTCTGGATTCAGTCTGGCTGTGCTGAGGGGGTCTCTTGTGCAGCTTCCTCATAGTACATATGAAAAACCCTTCAACTTAAAAAAAAATCTGCCCAGAAAAGGGATTTACAGTCTAGTACCTGATGAAACAATGTGTGTTTTAATTCCCAGAACTTTGCTTCCTAGTTGCTCTTTTTAATTAATAATGGATTTCCTTCTTAAAAACAGATGTGCATTCTTGGCTTATTTTTTTCCCTTCAAGGGGGGACATATACTTCTGTTCGCACAGAATTGAGGTGCGAAGTGGGTCTAATGGTCCTGACAATTTGAAGGACTTTTAAGACTGTAGTTTTGTGACAAGTGCTGACTCCGGGTGGGAGGGGCCTTGGCGGCCTCGCTGCCCCCAGTCCAGGAACCCGCGTGTCCCGCGAGGAGTCCTCTCCTGGGGCCTGTCCTGGTTCACTCTCAGCACTGTCTTCGAGACGCTTGTTTTCCTGCCTCCTTGGCGGCTTTTGAACGTTCTGGATGACACGCAGTGCCTTCCTCATTTCTTATTTCCTGCGGGTCCCACGTGCGGCCCAGCGCCCTCGCGTCCCTGCCCTGCCCCTCCTGCTCCGGGCAGCCGGAGGATCGCCCTGCGTCGTCACCGTCCCTTGCACAGAGCAGGGGCACGGGTGCTGCACTAGGGTCAGCCGCCTGCTGTGCCTCTCAGCCACTGCCATTGACTATCTTCTGCGGGAGACGGCGGGGGGACCCATGTCTGCCGTTGCTACGCCTCCTTGCGGGGTCCCGTTTGCTCCTGCCTCTGCGCTTGGGCTGCTGGATGGGAGGCTTCTGGGGCCGTGCTCCCCACCCCCTGGCGGCACGGACCCGCCGCGTCCTGAGCTTATCTGGGGGCCCACCCAGCACTGGAGGGAGGCTTATCTGGAGCCCCGCTGACTTGCTGTCTGTCACTTTGCAGGCTTTAAAACTTATCTTCCTGGTGAGTGCATCTAGTGGGTTCCAGGCTGGGATTCTTTTGGTCTCTAGGTACTTATCGATTAATGTTTTACTAAATTATCAAGCCTGCATTCACAGGTCAAATGTAGATTTTATACTTTAATAAGCTTGAGTCTCGTATTCCTAGTTTCCTGGATGTATGTATTCGTGTGTGCATATGTGTTGCGTGTGTAATGTGTATGTGTGCACAGTGCACCTGTGTGTGTTCGCGACCAATTTCCTGGTGTATGTGTACGCGTATGTGTGAGTGCATGTGGGGACTGTGGCGCATGTATTGTGTGCACATGTTTATGTGTGAGTGTATATGCGTGTGTTTGTGCATAGCTTCCTGGTGTGTGCGTCTAAGGGTTGAGGTGTCAGGCAGAGCGTGGGGAACTCTGAGGAACTTGGTCCCAGCTGCCCCCTCCCCTCCCCCCCCCCCGCCCGCACGGGGGCGCCCCCCGGAGACCGCGCCCCCCCCCCCCCCCCCCCCCCCCCCCCCCCCCCCCCCGTCTTTCTCCTTGGGGACGGAGGAGGCTCTGTCCCCTCCTGCCCACCTGGTCAGTGCCAGTTCCCAGCTCTCCTGCTGCTTAGCTCCTAAGCAGACCTTTTTTCCCAGGTGCATCTGATATACCTCTTTACTCGACGTGTGCACCTGAAGGCACCAGGACTGGTAGGGTGGCATTTGCATGCAGCACACAGGAGGGACACAGGGTTCCGTAGTCTCCTTTGGCAGAAGAGGAAAGAGGCCAAGCAGGGGATATTGGCCTGGTGTCCCACACGTGGTAAGTGCTGGGCCCTGCTCTGTCTGCAGCTCCCCAAATATTTGCACAACTGCGCAGCCTCAGCTCCCTCTGTAGCCTGGTGTCTGCAGTCGCCCTTTGCAGAGGCTCTCAGCACATGAGACCACCTATTTGCCTCATTAGTTCCTATGCATTTTCTCCAAGATGCACTCCTGCTCTGCCATCCCCCACACCCCATGGGGGCCTTTTCCGGTCCCTGTGTTTCTGGAGGACAGAGGTCAGGCCGGAGTCAGCGGAACAGGAAGAGGCCACCTGGTGGGCTCAGGCAGCTCTTGGCGGCTGTTTGTCCTAACACATGTGCTGAAGCGGGCTCCCATTCCCGCTGCCCTCTCTGTTCAGAAAGCAGTCTCAGGCCGGGCGCGGTGGCTCAAGCTTGTAATCCCAGCACTTTGGGAGGCCGAGACGGGCGGATCACGAGGTCAGGAGATCGAGACCATCCTGGCTAACACGATGAAACCCCGTCTCTACTAAAAATACAAAAAAACTAGCCGGGCGAAGTGGCGGGCGCCTGTAGTCCCAGCTACTCGGGAGGCTGAGGCAGGAGAATGGTGTAAACCCGGGAGGCGGAGCTTGCAGTGAGCTGAGATCCGGCCACTGCACTCCAGCCTGGGCGACAAAGCGAGACTCCGTCTCAAAAAAAAAAAAAAAAAAAATAGAAAGCAGTCTCTGCTGTTGCTTCATCAGCAGAACAGTAACAGAGTCAAGACCAAGAAGAGGGTGCTCAGGCCACGTGGCATCAGGTGTCTGAGGCTTCTCCCAGCTTCTTGGAGTGACTGTGGCCTTGCTCGTCCATGTGCCAAGCGTGGAAAGCAACTGGTCACGCCGCCTGTTTGGAGGCAGCTGGGCTGTCTGCCGTCCTGTGCTGCTCTGTGCTGCATCTCCTTGTGCACTGGGGCTGGAGCCGGCCTTGTGACTCTGATAGCCAGGAGAAGGGTAATCTAAATTCAGCTCTGCAAACAAGATTGTCCTTTTAAAGTCCTGTGAGAGTTGGTGATTTACGGGCATCTCTGGGCAGATGCCCTCATTGCTGGCATTTCCTCATTGTCCTTATTCGCTGGGGAAGTGGGGTTCTGTGTTGTGCTGGCCACCTGGCTGTATGTTTGTCTTGTCCTTGAAATGGGAACACTTTGTCATGTATAAATCACACCTCCATAAGGTTGATATGAATAAAGGGGTGGGGTTCTGCAGGGCCTCTTGGGGTTGTAATCCTGGCTCTCCAGTGTGTTTTTTGGGCAGGTCATTTAGGATCAAGGGTCGCAGATGTTCATTTCTGAAACGGGGACACCATTTCTTTCACCACTGGGTTTTGTGAGGTTTGGGGCAGGGGATATGCACCCAGCACTGAGTACAGTGCCAGCCACATAGTGTTATCCAGATGACAGCTGTTATCACTCTGGGCTCTGAGTTGGCCACAGGTCACCTTTCCTCTGAGGGAAGTCTGGGATGGAAGTGGTTCGAAAGCCTCTGGACACAAGACTCATTTGCAGAGAAGGAACCAGATATGGATGCTTCACTAAATTGGCAAAACCACTTGGGACTTTTTTTCCAGAACCGGTGACCATGGCGGGGGCATCAGTGATTGTGGACAGGCTTGTGGGAGTCAGAGAGGCCTGGAGGTGTGGCCCAAGGGGTTCTCGGGGTGTGTGGACCCCGCCGTGGCAAGGTCAGGATGGAGTCTGTGTGTGAGCCATCTGGTGCTCCTTCTCCCTTCCTCTTCAGTCTCACCCTCTGTGGCTCCAGGCAGGGGGGCTGCGCCTCTGTCCACGTGTCTACCTTCCTCACCACGCATCCTCAGGTGGATGCGATGACACACACAGGGACTCCCTCAGAAACAGACCCGTCCTCAGGGAGGGAAGTCTGGGTGACCGGGCCCGAGCTGCCTTTGGAACTTGGGTGTAGACATCCCACTTATTTCTCTTGAGTGTTTTTATTTAGAAAGAAGGGTGAGGCTCGGAGTGAGGCAGCGTCTCCAAGACCCCTTCCTGGGGTGCCTCTGAGCCTGGAAGCCCGTCCTCAGCCCACCTGTCTTCTGTTCCACAAGCTCACCCCACATCCCAGGCTCGCCTTCACACCTTTGGCCAGGCGGTTCCCCCACCAGGAATATCCCCCGCTTCCAAATCCTGTTTTTTGGTCAGAGCATCACCCGATATCACTTTGTTTTTTATGACAAAATTTTCCTAACGCCATGGAAGGTTGTACTAACTATTAACATTACCACCCCCATGAGACTATTACTATAACGTTTGTTAACCACATAACTTTTGGCAATGCCTTCCAGGAGAACATGCCAGAAGCCCTGGATCACCTTCTTTCCTCTGTGCAAGTGGGATAGGAATGTCTGCCCTGCTTCCCCTGTGGGATTGTTTTGGCCTAAAACAAGAGACCATATTTGATTTCAGTTTGAAAATTAAATTCTATAAGTTTAATTGCTAATTTTAATAAGTAGCTTGACTATCAAGTTTAATGGGACTTGAAAACTCCCAGCCTCTCCCTTACTTTGGGAGCAGTTATTCTGATCACGGTGCTGAGTGGGGAAGGGCGGGGGCTCCGCCACCCACCCATGCCTCCCGTGGACTTACGGGGTCTACGTGTGTCTACGTGTGCATCCAGCTGCCGGTGCCGTGTTGCACCGAACACGGAAGAGGAGCTTTCACGAGGCGCAAGGGTCTTCCCCTTCCTCCCCTTTGCTCCCACTTGCTCTTTAAATGAGCTGTGGTACCGGGCAGAGAGGACTCAGGGAGAGCAGCCGAGGGCGGTGGAGCCCAACGGTGTTTGCTGGGGCCAGGCCAAGCGGAAAGCAGAGGCCTGTCAGGAATGATTAAAGAGCCCAGTGTTGGAAAAGAACAGGCCTTTATGTTGGTGGTAAAATGATTAGAAAGTAATAAGAAAAATGCAGGTTTGGACAGAACATTGTTTTGTTTAATCAGTTCTAAGCCCAAATAAAAAAAAAAAAGTGCCCTTAGAAGTAATTTTAAAAGGGATTACAATGTACATGTGAACATTTCTCCCATCTAGTTTATGAGTTTAAACTTTCAGGGGAAGGGGGAAGATAAGTCTGTATTTCTTGGTGTCCAGTGAGGCAATTTCTCTAATGGGAACCAGAAGCAGAGAGAGTAAGTAAGAAACATGCTGATGTGAGCAGGCACCTTTGAGGTATGAGAAACTGTTAAGTGATTATTCACACTTCTGTTGGCTGCGCAAAATCCGGATACGGTGAGATCTTTCCAGAAGCTGAAGGAGAAACCTGGAATCTGATCACCTTGCAGGGAGAAATAGGGATCTGAGGAGAATTAATTCTGTTGTTTTAAAGTGGTGTTCCTGAAGATAAACTGGAGGGGGACAGCATTGTGGGGAAGCAGGGGAACCAAGGCTGCATCTTTGATCTTCAGCCAAGAGAGAGTCAGGGCTACGAATATACCCAGTGGAGCGGCACTGGCAAGGCAGGACACGCAGTCTAAGGAGAGATGGTCTGGGGGATGCTACTTTTCCATCTTCACAATATCATATGCACTGCGTGAATTTCTCTTCTAGGGGAAGGAAGACAGATTTTGGAAAACTTTTCCAGTAATGTGTTCTATGGATTTTGTCCTTTTCTGCAACATTAACCTTGGGCATTTGTCAAAGATGGAGACTGTTTGAATATTTTTTGGAAGATTGTGACATGGGCTCATGTTTTCTTGATAGACAAGCAGTCTCAGCTGCCACAGGTGTCTGGTGGGAAGTACTGGCATACGGGTGACATGGAGGGGACCTTGGCTTCCCTGTATCACCAAATGCCTGAATTGCCAACTAAGAGTAGAGTTTTTTCTTAAATGGATTTATTTATTTGTTTATTATTATTATTTTTTTTGAGACAGAGTCTTGCTCAGCCACCCAGGCTGGAGTGCGGTGGCACGATCTCGGCTCACTGCAACCGCCGCCTTTCGTGTTCAAGTGATTCTCCCATCTCAGCCTCCCGAGTAGCTGGGATTACAGGCACCCGCCATTATGCCTGCCTAAATTTTGCATTTTAGTAGAGATGGGGTTTCACTATGTTGACCAGGGTGGTCTTGAACTCCTGACCTCAGGTGATCTGCCCACCTCAGCCTCCCAAAGTGTTAGGATTACAGGCGTCAGCCACCATGTCCGGCCTAAATAGATTTAGTTTTTAGAGCAGTTTTAAGTTCACAACAAAATTGAGATAAAGGAACAGAGACTTCCCATATTCCCTGTGACCTGCCCAACATCCCCTACCAGAGTGGTGTGTTTTCTATAATTGATGAACCTATATTGACATATCATTATCACCTAGAGTCCATAGCTTACCTTAGGGTTCACTTTTGGTGCTGTATGTTCTGTGGGTTTGAACAAATGTGAAATGATACGTATCTACCACGATAGTATCATACAGATAATTTTCAATGCTGTAAAAATTTTCTGTACGCCACCTATTCATCCCTCCCTCCCCTAATCCCTGGCAATCACTGATGTTTTTAGTCTCTATAGTTTTACCTTTTCCAGATGTCTTCCAGTTGGAATATAGTATGTAGTCCTTTAAGACTGGATTTTTTCATTTAGCAATAGGCATTTAAGTTTCCTCCATCTCTTTGGATGGTATGATAGCTCATTTCTTTTTAGTGCTGAATATTTTATCCACTGGATGTACCACAATTTGTGTACCCTCTTACCTGCTGAAGGACATCTGCTTCCAAATTTTGGCAATTATGAATAAAGCTGCTGGGAATATCGTTGTGCAGGTTTTTGTGCGGACATAAGTTTTCATCTCCTTATACCAAGGAGTGTGATTGCTAGAACATAGGGTAAGAGTGTGTTTAGCTTTGTAAGAAACCATCAAACTGTCTTCTTCAGTGGCTGTACCATTTTGCATTCTCACGAGCAGTGAATGAGAGCTCCTGTTGCTGCACATCCTCCCAGCAATGGTGTCATCAGTGTTTTGGATAGGAGGAATTTTCAGGTGAGAAGTAATTAAGCATCCTGGAGGAACTGGAAAGGACAGAATTCCCCTCCACTCTCAAGAATAACAGTGGAAATGCCCAGGGCATCCGATGTTGAAAACTGGAGTCCTGGGCATATTTTGGGCACCCACAAGTTCTCTGTGAGAATGTTTAGTTTAAACTCATTGTGTTTTTGCACAGCTAACAGAAGTGAAGACAGTTTCTTACACCTCAAAGGTGCCTGCTCACATCAGCATGTTTCTTACTGTCTCTGTTTCTGGTTCCCATTAGAGAAATTGCCTCACTGGACACCAAGAAATAGGGACTTATCTGCCCACTTCCGCTTAAAGTTTAAACGCATTGTGTTTTTCTCCTCAACGGTAATCTAAAAGCCGTGTTAATCAGTTAGCAGGTACACGTGTTATGGTGTCAGGGGAGAGCAGATGAGGCTGAGGCTCCTTGCGCAAACGAAGGTGGGAAACAAGGGGACCCAAGCATTGGCATGTCTGAGAGAAGAGCCTTCTTGGTAGAGGGAGTGACCAGTGCCAAGGTCCTGTGGCTGGCGCAAGCTTGGTGTGTTCAAGGAAGAGCAGGGGCCAGTGAACCTAGAGGTGGGTGCTGGGAGAGTGACGGGGCTGGAGTTGGGGAGCAGGGACCAGTCACGAGGGCTGTGCAGGCCACAGTGAGAACTTGGATTTCATCCTGTGTGCATTGGGAAGCTTTTGGAAGGCTTTCCGCAAAGGAATGTTGTGACTTCGTTTTATGCTAAAAAAACACCCTCTGATGGGTACAGAGTTTCAGTTGTGCAAGGTGAAAAGAATTCTGGAGATAGATGGTGATGGTGGTTGCCACAGTGTGAATGTACTTAAAGCCCCAGAACTGTCCATTTAGAAATGGTTAAGATGGTAAATGTTATGCTGTTTTTGGGAAAAAGGCTCTCTGAAGTGGCAGGAGAGTGTGGCAGGGGAGAGGATGGTGGCTTGGATTGGACGGGTGCTATGGAGTATTGCGCAGTGGTGGGGATACAGTTTGAAGGGAGAGGGAGAGGCACTGGCTGTTGAAGGAGTCTTGGATGTGAATATCTTCTGTTATGTATGTGGTGTATTAGTCTGGGCCCTCTGAGATGTAAACTCCCAAGGGGGATTAGGGGTGCAAAATATTTATTAGGGAAATGGCTAAAATGAGTAAAATGGGAAGAACAGGCAGGGATAGTTTGGAGAGCCTGCTGTGAGGTGTGTCCTCCAGTGGAGGGATGTGGGGAAGGAGGGTTGGTGCAGGGACCTCAGCCCGCAATTTTTTGTTTTTGTTTTTGAGACTACTCTGTTGCCCGGGCTGGAGCGCAGTGGCATGATCTTGGCTCGCTGCAACTGCCGCCTCCCTGGTTCAAGCAATTCTCCTGCCTCGACCTCCTGAGTAGCTGGGATTACAGGCGTGCACCACCACACCCAGCTAATTTTTGTATTTTTAGATTCTCCCGTCTTGGCCTTCCAAAGTGCTAGGATTACAGACATTAGCCACCATGCCCAGCTTCAGCCTGGACTTCTGCCTGGCCAAGTCAGCAGGGGCGTCTCCTAGCCAAAGCTAGCCGTCAGAGGTGTCCTGTGTCTTCCAGGGCCAGGCATGCTGGAGTGTCCTTGTCTGTGGGAAGAGTGGCCTTGGGGTCCTGACTCAGCGAGAGGTCTGAGAAGCTTGTTCCCTTGGTTACCGCAGGTGGACTTTTCACTTCGCCCTTGGTTTCGTTTGTTGAGCAGAAGTTTAAAAATGATTGTAAATTCATCAATCTACTTTATAGTGTAGACCCCAGACCCTCACAAGGATAGTACAAAAGAAAAGTATCTGCGGCCGGGTGCGGTGGCTCACGCCTGTAATCCCAGCACTTTGGGAGGCCAAGGTGGGCGGATCACGAGGTCAAGAGATCGAGACCATCCTGACCAACATGGTGAAACCTGGTGTCTACTAAAAAAAAAAAAAATACAAAAATTAGCTGGGCGTGGTAGCGCATGCCTGTAGTCCCAGCTACTCCGGAGGCTGAGGCAGGAGAATCTCTTGAACCTGGGAGGTGGAGGTTACAAATGAGCCGAGATCGTGCCTGGCGACAGAGCAAGACTCCATCTCAAAAAAGAAACAAAAAGAAAAAGAATCTGCCATTCTGAGATAAAATCAAAACATCCAACACTTAGGTCAGGTGCTGGTGTAAGCTCTTTATATAGTTTAATCCATTTTATCTCCTCGAGCACCCATTGAGGTAGGTATTGATACCCCACTTAACAAATGAGAAAACTGAGGCATAGGCAGGGGAAAGGACTTGCCCAAGGTGGGAGCCAGGGTGCCAGGAACTGGGGGTTCATCCCAGGCTGCTCTGCCCTTCTGCAGGCGATGGCAGAATTCGAAGATGCCTCAAGTTTCCCATCCACTGGTGCACTTACCTAGGTCCTACCCAAGGATGTGATGATGGCGGGTTTCCCTTTCATCAGTAGGTTGTATGTGTGGCACGGTGAGGTTAAGAGAGGGAGATTATCTGGCCAGTTTGGCTTCATCACAGGAGCCCTTAAAATCTGGGCCTAGAGGTTGGGACAGGAGGTCAAAGATTGAAACTGTGAGAAAGATTTGACGTGCCTGTGCTGGCTTTTTTTTTTTTTTTTTTTTTTCCCTTTTTTTTCTTTTTAGATAGAGTTTTGCTCTGTTGCCCAGGCTAGAGTGCAGTGGCACGATCTCGGCTCACTGCAACCTCCACCTCCCGGGTTTAAGCAGTTCTCCTGCCTCAGGCTCCTAAGTAGCTGGGACTACAGGCGCCCACCATCACGCCTGGCTAATTTTTGTGTTTTTAGTAGAGATGGGTTTTCACCATATTGACCAGGCTGGTCTCGAACTCCTGACCTCAAGTGATTCTCCCATCTTGGCCTCCTAAAGTGCTGGGATTACAGGTGTGAGCCGCTGTGCCCAGCCCCTGTGCTGACTTTAAAGGTGAGGGGCCTGGGGCCGGGAATGTGGGCAGCCTCCAGGAGCTGAGAGGGGCTGCAGCCCATACCCAGCAAGGAAACAGGGATGCAGTCCTGCAGCAAAAAGGAACTGAATATTGACAACAGCCTAAATGAGCCTGCAAAAGATTTTTTCCCTGAGCCTCTAGGAAGGAACACAGTTAGGGCCGGGTGCGGTGGCTCACGCCTGTAATCCCAGCACTTTGGGAGGCTGAGGCGGGTGGATCACCAGAGGTCAGGAGTGCGAGACCATCCTGGCCAACATGGCAAAACCTCATCTCTACTGAAAACACAAATATTAGCTGGATGTGGTGGCTAGCGCCTGTAATCCCAGCTACTCAGGAGGCTGAGGCAGGAGAATTGCTTGAACCTGGGAGGTGAAGGTTGCAGTGAGCGGAGGTTGCAGTGAGATGGCGCCACTGCACTCCAGCCTGGGCGATAAGTGAGACTCCATCTCCAAAAAAAAAAAAAAAAAAAAAAAGAAAGAAACAGGAACACAGTTCTGCTGACACCTTGATTTTTAGCTTTGTGAGAGCTGGAAACCCAGCCATGCTCTTCTTACACTTCTGATCTACGAATCGTAACCTAATACATAGTTGGTGTCTAGAAAAGCTGCTAAGTTTGAGGCAATTTGTTATGGAACAGTAGAAAACTAAAATATCAAACTACAGATGCCCTGTGAACACTTGAAAATACAGATGGAAAAGTCCTACATAGAATTTAGCAAATAAGCCCTGGTACTATGTTAAAAGAACAACAGCAATTCTGGGATGGTTCAGCATTAAAAAAAGCCACATGAGGGCATTTTAATGTTAGAGGGAAAAATTATCTCTGTGGATTCTATAAATGCTTGTGCTAAATGTCAGCATTCTTTGCTGACATTAGCAAAATAGGCCTAGTTAACTCCATAAAAGGACTCTTTAAAAGGCTTTCAGTGAATATTCCATTTCAAGGTAAAACACAGGACATGATACAGATTTCTGCTGTCATCGTTACTGTCCAGTGCTGCTCTGGACCTCCCAGCCAATATGATAATTAGAAAAGATCAGAGCAAGCTGTCATTATTTGTAGGTAATAAACTGGAAAATTCAAGGGAATCAACTAACAACTATTGAAACTTAAGGAGAGCTAGATGGCCACATGTTAATTAACATAGAAAACCCATTAGCTTCCGGATGCATTGGTAGGGGCCTGTTGGAACCAAAAACTATAAAACACTTGGGAAAAAGTTTAATAAGTGCAGCGTCTACAAGAAGAAAACCATAACATTTACTTATGTTTGTTGTTAATCAAAATCCCAAAAGGTATGAGACGTCTTCTTAGTGAATATCAAAGAAAAAAAAAAAATGAAGAAACAGCTTTGCAGGAGAAGATTCCTGCCTCCTTACGTGGAACTTGTTCATTCCACAGTTAGCGTTTCCCTGCTTGAGGCTGAGGGTTTCCCTGTTTGAGGCTGACAGTGGCTCCCTGGCTCCTGTGCCTGGGTCCTTGCCGGTCCTGCTGGTGTCTCCATCTGGTTCTGGATTTTCTCTTCAGACTTTCTTCCAGAAAGTGAGGGAATGAGGTTTCCATTTTCTAAGAAACAAGCAGTCCAGCCCAAGAGCACCTCTGACCCTCACTGGGCTCTTACGACTCACTTGTCTGAAGCCATTGACTCCCCGGCCCTGGGGCCCAGTCTGTGTGGGAGAAAAAGCCCTGGAGCCTTTTTGCCTGTTCTGGTTGGCTCAGCCAGGAGCTTTGGCTGCAGGAATTGTAACCCCCTCCCCACTAATATTACACCCACTGTTCTTATGGGCCCAAGCCAGGATTAATCTGGAGCTTTTTGCTGTGCAGAGTGTGTCTCCTGTGTGGGTCAGCCATAAAACAGTATCATTTCTCCCTCCGAAGGCTCCTCAAGGAGGCAGGGTGCACAAATGTAGATTGTAAAGCTTAGCACTAAGTTTTTGGACTTCAAGAAATTTCCTGAGTCAGCCTTTCCAAAGCCAGGTCCTTGACCCAGTTTTAGGGAGTTAGTGTGTGGTGTGCGGAGTTTTGGTGTCTGATACTGGCTTCGGCATTTTTCCTGAGCCATTGACTGCTTCAGATGGAAGGGACTGTGGTGGTCTTGCAGCCCGCCCTGTAGGTGTGGGCAGCTATGCAGCCTGTACAGAGCTGGGGAGTCTGTCCGGCTCCTCACAGAGAGGGTCAGCAGCTCCAGGTCTGGAGTTGCCTGGCAACAGAAACAGAGACGCCGAGGAAGCCCCCAACCACGTCTAGCGTGCAGTATGTCTAGTGTGTGTGGACATTCTTTCTCAGTGTCCTGTTGGGGCGCCTTCATGGTATAGATTTGAGACAGGCACCTTCACAGTGCGTTCACCTGAGGGTGTGATCTGCGCAGCAGCCCAGTGTTGTGTGCCTGGGACCCCGGGACTCCTGGCTCCTCTGTCCTTGCCCCTCTCCTCCCCCAGGGCTTGGGAGTGGGACACTCGATGGCTTCAGCTCTGCAGGCAGCGGTTTCTCCTTCCTTAGTACCAGGTGTTCCCACTCTCAGGATGTGTCCTGGGACTGGCGTCCGTGGCGTCCTCTTACCAGTCTCACTGAACGTAAGATTTAGTATTTTATTAGCTAGGCATGGGGGAGTGAAGCTCCAGCTCTCTATTTTATTACACGGTCTGTCGTCCGAGGTTGTTCTGTGATCATTTGTTTTTCCAAGAAGTTGTTCAGAGTCAGTTAGAAAGCAAAGGAAAAATGGGCAGAGCCGTAAACATGAAAAAAATGGAAGAAGAAGCCCCAGCAACCTGTTTCGTAGACAGCCTGTCACAGCAGAGTGGGCTTTGGCAGCAGAGGGGAGTGAGTGAAGAAAGGACGTTGCTTCCTGTGCAGGACACGGCCAGCCAGAGGTCTCTGAGCATCGCCAGCCCCCCTTTCCAGTCCTGTCAGTGATTTCCTCCTACTCGTTTCGTCCAGTTGCCCCTTGTCTCTTGGTAACGCACACGGACACGTTTTATTCTGCTGTTTCTGAGCAAATGGCACGGCCTCAGTCAGCTCTGAGAGCAGAGTGGAAGAGGACGCATGGCGGGGAGGCAGAAGCATTGATTACAGCTTCCATCCCATCCCAGCCTGGCTTCCCTTGTTCCTGGGTAGGACAGAGACATTAAGCCAAGAAGGAGTTTTAGGAGTGTCTTCCAGTAGTGGCTGGAGATCTAGGATGAAACGTGTCTTCATTGAGTCTTGCAGGAGGATATCAGCATCTAGCGGAAGAGGAGGTTGTGATTCTTACCCAGGTGTGTTCCTGCATCTGTGTCCTCTCATCTGGCACTGTTTGCTTCCCATCGAGCAGAGGTGTTTGTAGTCCATTGTTTGTACCTTTAAGTCTTTAAACCCACGTTCAGCTATGCCCTAAATAAATGGGTCTCAAAACTATAAACAGGCAGTTCACTAGGAAAATCTTCCAAACACTCATGAACTGGGGAAATACAGTTAAAATCATAAGGAAGTACCATCAAATTCACAAAAGTGTGGAAAAAGCATTGCTCCCATCAAATTCACAAAAGTGTAGAAGTCTGACTATACCAAGTGTTGGCAAAAATGTGTTATGGAGGCCTGGCGCGGTGACTCACGCTTGTAATCCCAGCACTTTGGGAGGCCGAGGCGGGCAGATCATGAGGTCAGGAGTTCCAGACCAGCCTGACCAACATGGTGAAACCCTGTCTCTACTAAAACTATAAAAATTAGCCAGGCATGGTGGTATGCGCCTGTAATCCCAGCTACTTAGGAGAATGAGGCAGGAGAATTGCTTGAACCTGGGAGGCGAAGGTTGCAGTGAGCTGAGATGGCACCACTGCATTCCAGCCTGGGTGACAGAGCGAGACTCTGTCTGAAAAAAAAAGAAAAAAAAAAAGTGTTATGGAGAGAAGAAACTGCTGGAGGGTGCTGAATTGGTATGCCCCGTTATACCTACATTATTGGGCAATTTAGCAATTACTGGAAAAGCTGAATCATGCTTCTCCTACTCAGTGCAATTCCGTTCCCAGGCATAGGTCAGAGAACCCCTCAGATAAAGGCGCAAGGAAACCATAAGGGGATTGTTCATAACAGCTTTGGAATTTGCAAAAACTGCAAGTAACCCAAATGTTCACCCACAGAACAGTGGGGAAAAAATTGTGTTATATTTATTGACTGGAGCCACATGTTCAAACATAGATGGACCTCACAGCGTTGAGCAGGAAATACAAGTTGTAGGAGCCTTGATATTTATGTAAAGGTTAAACCTATGCAAGGAAATCCTGCGTACGGCTCTGGGATACACACTGTAGGGAAGTACTGTATTAGTATAAACTTGGGATTGTGGGTGCCATTGGAGGGGGGATTGAGAAAAGAATAAGCCTTTCATTTGGCCTGTTGTATTCATTCACTTTTTTGGAATGCATCTGAAATATTACATACCAGATTAAAATGCTATAAAAGTGATGGCAGCTTTCAAACCCTTGGATGTTAGAAATGGAACTCTAAAAGATTTCCTCCTCCCCACGAATGTACCCTTTGCGTAGTATGGGAGGCTGTCACCTGGAGGAGCAACCCAAGGCCCTCGACCGCAGGGGTCCTGGCGATCCTTGCCTTTGTGCATCTGCTCTGGGAGCCAGAGAAGTTGAAAGCGGAATTTCCCCACAGTCCTGGATAAAAGAAACGGCAGGCAGTCTGACTGTCAGGGGAGCCCCTTCTGGGTCTGTATTTGTATATCCCTAGGAATCCTCTCCTGCGGGCTCTTAAATGGTAAGTAGTGGGTTCGTGACCCGTGGTGAGAAGAAAGATGCCCCAGCAGGTAACGTTATCTTTTCCTTTCATCTGTGAATCTCCCTGCTGCAGGCAAAGCACCCCTGAGTCCTGCAATTACAGCCTTCCCACCCCCAAGCTGAAAAACCTGATTTTCTTCAGGAGAAGAGAAACCTCATCCTGGGAGCAGAATTTGGTTTGTATTTCTAGAGTAGAGGCAGAGTGCTCAGGGATCGCTTAACCCTCCCTTGCAGCCCCGAGCTGGGGGTTGTCGGAAAGGGCCGGGATCCCGTCGTGACTCGGCTGGAGGGACTGCTGCGGGGTATGTGGCTGCACAGTCCGTGGTGTAAGCAGAGACCCTGGTGTCAACAGATCGTGGTGTGGGGAGGAAGCAAACGGGTGTGCAGAGGCCACGGTGTAGACAGACGCCAACATCTACCGGCCCACGCTGTCGGTCCAGCCCTGTCTAGCTCTACACCCTGGAAATGGCCAGGGGAGGGAGAGAATGGCGGCCCCCCCACTGGCTCCAACAATCTGGGCTGTTCACATGGCCTCCTCTCCTGCTCCTCTAAATGTGAAGCCCTTTTAAGACGGCAACTTTATGTCTCAAGAAGATAAATGCACTTTTAAAAAGTAACCATGGCCGGGCGCGGTGACTCATACCTGTAATCCCAGCACTTTGAGGGGCTGAGACGGGTGGATCAGTTGAGGTCAGGAGTTCGAGACCAGCCTGATCAACATGGTGAAATCCTGTCTCTACTAAAAAATACAAAATTAGTAGTGGTGCACGCCTGTAATCCCAGCTACTCGGGAGAGGTTGAGGCAGGAAAATCGCTTGAACCCCAGAAGCAGAGGTTGCAGTGAGCTGAGATCGCGCCATCGCACTCCAGCCTGGGCAAGAAGAGTGAAATTCTGTCTCAAAAAAAAAAAAAAAAAAAAAGGTAACCATACTGCCATTATCACACTTAAAAAGGCATTTCCTAATATAAAATATTCACAGTTCACATTTTCCTGTTTATTTTATGAGTTTTATTTTCTGTGTTATTCAACAGGATTTAGGTAAAACCTAGGTATTTTGATTAGTTGATCTGATTGAAATGCATCACAGTGGTCATGTGGGAGAAAAGTCAGAACCTTGGGACAGAGCTTTTGTAGATGACTTTAGGGTTTCCTGTTGTTTCTATTTGGAATTACATTTTGGTGGGGACCAGCATCTTTTCAGATCTTGGTCTCACCCAGGCATTTGGCCTCCCCTTCCCTTAGGTCCCATGTGGTAGCCACCATGGTGCAGGCCCAGGCAGGTGTCACATGCTGCTCAGTCCTGGGGAATCCCAAGCCCCTCCACCCTATGCAAGGCATGGAGATAATGGGCTGAGAATTAGGTTTTATTAAAAGCAAAGTCCTTGAAGGATGGTTATTCCTGCCTCGAGGTCCCACAGCAGGATAGGGTCTTTGGAGTGATAGACCCCCCCCTTCCCCATCTCCCTCCCCCATCTCCCTCCCCACCCTGTCCCACTTCCACCCCCACCCCTACCCGCAAAGCTTCAATAAAAGCTTTTTTTTTTTCAAAGTTTTCCGGTGCCCTTTGCTCTTTGTTTGCCTTCCTGCTTTGTTCTCTGGCCAGCTGCAGGCCACGCTGCCATTTGGAAAGAAGTTTCCTTGGGTTTGATTGACAAATGGGAGAGAATTGGGATGCAGAGGCTCATGTCTTCTAGAGAATATTTTGGAGAAAGGTGGGAACTAGAGAGAGCTGCTGGCTTTACGATGTTGGGTTCTGAGAACTACCAGGTGTGGGGTTCGTGAGCACATACAGGCTTGTTAGCTCTTTAAGTTCGTGAGTCTTTAAATTCATAAGACTTTGTGAGCTTGCAGTGATAACACAGAAAATACCAAGTTAAGGCAATAAAATGGTCTCCCCAACCAACTGATCACTTCCCAGCACAGGAAACTGATGACTTAATTTAGAAAATATGATTTTAAAAATTGGCCTCAAAGCGTTTTTGGACTCAGTTCTGTGCATGTTATTATCTATCCAGATTATATCCTGACATTCATTTAGAAAAAAAAAAAAAAAAAAGACTAAAAAATTTTGCCAAACTGGAAATGGAAACGTATTACGGTCTGTGGATGGGAAGAGTCTTGAATGTGTGTGACAACCCGCAGGATGTGTTAGCTCCGGTTCCAGCCAAAAATCCAAGAGAGTAATGAGTTTGTCAGATACCATCACATCAGGGAGAAGATTTAGATAAAACCCTTCAGCATGAATATTCTGGCAATATTTAAAACTATCTTAGAAAACCAGGCCTGGGATTGGAGAATGGAGAGTACAGAATTTCTGTACCTGGAAGGCCCCCAAGCCTTTTTTTTTTTTTTTTGTTAAGGTAATCAAAGATAAGTGAAGAGTAAGTAATCCTTTTTGTAGGCCAATTAGACAAGTCATGCCTGAAGCTCCCCGCTCCCCCGTGACTCCTGGAGGAGACTGGACTCCCGGACACAGGGGTACCCACCAACACGCATTCCTGCTGGTTGAGATCTGAAATGCTTATTTGAACGGGCTTGGCTGGTGTGTTGCTGCCTGTGTTTATTTGGATGTATTTCAGCAAAAGCCATCACACGGACAGTAGAGGCGCGTTTTATGAAATGGTGTTGAATGAAGGACAGGTCAAACTGAAACCTGATTGACAGATGATCAGATTGGTGAAACCAGACCAAAAAGAAAGGGATTAGCATTCAAGTACCTTGGCTTCAGAAGTACGGAGCTTCCCTTTGGTGACTCCTCCAGCTCCATCTTTGTTGAGTGAGCTTTGGTTCTAGCTCCGTGGCAGGATGGTGAGTGTGCTTTCTCTTGGTTTCCTTTGTGTACTTGTCTCAGTGGCCATAACGTGCTACTGCATTGCTGTGAAATCCCCTGAGATTTTACCTCCAGATGTAACTCATGCTAGATAGGGGCCCTGGGTAGGGGACTGAGAAGGGGGCTCCGAGACCACCAGGACCTTGGAAGGGGAAGGGATTTTGGTGGTGATTTAAGCGCCGGCAAGGGCTCTGTTGGAAAAGGTTCACTAACTTCCTGTAAGGACACTTCAGAGGTGCGATGGGCAGTAGGACAGTGGGTGGGGTTTGTTTCCTGTTTGGAGTGAGAGAGGATTCTGGTGCATAGGTGTCTCATTCCAAGGCCTCTTGTCCATCAGACTGTGTTGGGCAGCACTGTCCAATAGAATTTTCTACAATGATAGAAATGTTCTATACTTGTCATGTCCAAATCAGTAGCCTGCAGCCACGTGTCCCTGTTAAGCACTGGAAATGTGATTAGTGTGAATGAGGAACTGCATTTCTGATCTTACTACTTGATTTTAATCAATTTAAATATAAAGAGCCCCATGTGACTAGTAGCTACCATATTGGACAGTGCTGTTACAGAGCTCCAGCTATCACCTTAATAATTTTATATCATCCATACAAAACAGTGAAGAAAATGTGAATGGGAAACATGAAGAATGATGAACAAGTTCAGTGACTTCCACCCTGTTGGAGAAATTGACCTTCATCCCCAGTTCCTGTGCAGCTTTCTGGATCTCGTCTTCCAAGGTAGTGACTGTCCTCTGTTTTGTGTTAATAATACCCTTACTTTGCAGTTTTGCCGTATGGGACAGGCCAGCTATCCTCTAGTCTGAAATACTTGGAACAGAAGTGTTTCAGATTTGGGTTTTGTACTGTGCTTACAGGTTAAGCATCTCTAACCCCAAAATCTGAAATCTGAAGTACTCCAGTGAGCATTTCCTTGGAGCGTCATGCCAGCACTCAAAGTGTTTCAGATTTTGGAACACGTCAGAGTTCCTGTTTTCAGATTAGGAATGCTCGACTATTAGTTTTCTGGGACTGCCATAACGAAGTCCCACAGGCTGGGCTGCTGAAACAACAGACATTTACTTTCTCCCGGTTCTGGAGGCTGGAAGTCCCAGATCAGGTGTCAGCAGGGGTGACTTCTCCTGAGGCCTCTCTCCTTGGCTGGCGGATGACGCCTTCTCCCTCTGTTTTCACATGGGCACCTCTCTGTGTCTGAGTCCTCATCTCCTCTTCTTATGACACCTGTCTTTAGGGTCCACCCTAATGACCTCATTTTAACTTAATTACTCCTTTAAAAACCTTATCCCCAAATACAGTCGTATTTGGAGGTCCTGGGGTTAGGACTTTAAGGTAGAATTTTGGAGAGACACAATTCGGTTCAGAATAATCCCTAAACAGCAGATTGCTTAGTGTTGCCTGTTTTTGACCTTTCGGTAAGTGGAGGCATCTTGTATATATTTTTTCGTTGAGCATTTTCATTGCTTCTTATGGTCAGTTGGAGACCACCCGCCAGCTCTCATGGGGAGTGGATTGTCTTGGTCGTGGGCTAGTTCTTTTTTTTGTTTTTGAGACAGAGTCTCACATTGTCGCCCAGGCTAGAGTGCAATGGCGCAATCTTGGTGTACTGCAACCTCCACCTCCTGGGTTCAAGTGATTCTCCTGCCTCGGCCTCCCTAGTAGCTGGGATCACAGGCACCTGCCACCATGCCCGGCTAAGTTTTTGTATTTTTAGTAGAGATGGGGTTTCACTATGTTGGCCAGGTTTGTCTCAAACTCCTGACCTCGTGATCCACCCGCCTCAGTCTCCCAAAGTGTTAGAATTACAGGCATGAGCCACTGCGCCCGGCTGGTCATGGGCTAGCTCTATAGGCTGAACTGTCAGCTCTGGGTTCTCATTCAAGGTCGAAAGGGTGGGAACCAAACTGTCCTAATTGCAGGCTGCTCAGGCTTCTCCCTGTATATGACAAGGAGAGGTGGCTTCAGTGTGGAACCCTACACTCCATTTGCCCAGCTAGATGGATGCCCGACACATACTGCCGCCCGCCCTGAGAGCCTCGCCTGCCCTCCTGCTCCTTCAGTAGAACTTCCTTTCAAGTCCTCAAAATTCAGATGCCTTAATGCCTTTCCTCGAATTTCTCCCCTCATCCTTCTTCATCTCAGGAGGTTCTTTGCCCCCGTCAGGCTTTTCTCTACGAACCCTCTCTCCATGTGATATTTCCCTCGTCTTGTTTTCTCTTTGCTAATCACCTTCGCTGAAGAGGCTGGATAGCTCAGAAGTGCTCGTCCTCCCTAATTTTTTCACCGCATGATAAAATTAATACACGGATGTCAGTATTTAGAAGAAAAATAGTATAAATAAGAAAACAAAAATTATTTGCGACTGTACTGCTGGAGATAACTCACCATCGAAAAAGGAGTACTAACAGGAAGTCTTCACTTAAAAGCACTGCTAGGCTCTTGGAAACTGTGACTTCAAGTGAAATGACATACTGTAGAACAAAACTGATTCTACCGTACGCTAACTGATAGAAACAAGAGTTAAGTTCTTATGGCACACAGCATGTCATCTCATTTAACGTGGGAGTTTCTAAGAACCTGATCGATGAGGTCAAGTGAGGACGTCGGACTCATTGTACTTGCATTTTAACACATTTGTGATCATACTGACGTGGTTGTATTTCATAAACATGTTTTTCTTGTTACCTACTTGGTCTTTTTATAATAATCAATTTTAATGGTGGCGTATTATCTGGTCAAGTGCCATTTCCTGTAACAGATCAAACACTCCACTCGTTTCCATTATTTAGGATCTTTTCAGTTTTTCCAAGTTATATATGTGAAGTTCAGAACTTACTGGAAAGTTGCAAGTAGAGTATATGGAAGTTCCTCGTCCCCCCTCTAACCATCTGAAAGTAAGCAGCTGGCAAGATGTCCCCTTACCCCCAAAATGCTTTAGTGTGTATTTTCTACAAACAAGGACTTTTTTGTGCATAATCCTAATACAACCATCATGAAAATCACAACATTAGTACAGATGCATGACCACCATCAGACCCCAATCTGGACAGTTGCAACAGCGGTCCCAGTGATGTCCCTTTGAGCAGCAGGATTCACTGCAGGGTCATTTGGCTCTGTGCTTCTGGAGTGTTCTCTAGTCTGGAACATTCCCCAGCCTGCCCTTGACCTTCATGACCTTGACATTTGTGAAGAGCGCAGGCAGGTTATTTTGTAGGAAATCCCACCACTTCTGTTTATCAGGCTTTGTCTATGGGCAGGCCCACTGCAGAAACGATGTTGTATAAAACCTTTCCATTGCTCTCATTGGATGGCGCACAGGGTCACTGTGTCCCCTAACTGATGAGATTGACTGGCAGAGGTGGCATCTGTTAGGCCTTCCCTTTCAAATTAATCAGCATTTGGTATTTGATGGGGAGGTTCTTGGAAACCGTCAACTTCATCAGGCTTGTATTCCTGTGTTTACTTGTATTAGTATGCTCACAGCACTCCTGTTTTATCCAGTGGGTTATAATTCTGCCATTACCCCCTGGAAATACCTATTGCTAATGCACCGACAAATGCTTTAAATATATTTTATTATGGCATTAGTGTGCTAGGACTGCTGTAACAGTGCACCACAGACTTAAGGGCTTATACAATGGAAATTTATTTCATCATAGTTCTGGAGGCCGGAAGTCTGAGGTCCAGGTTTCAGCAGGGGTGGTTTCTCCTGTGGCCTCTCCTTGGCTTGCAGATGGTGTCTTCACCCTGTGTCTTCGCGTGGTCATCCCACTTTGTGTGTGTCCTTTTTTTTCCTTCTTATAAGGACACCAGTCATACTGCATTAGGGCCCACCCTAATGACTTTATTTTAGCTTAATTACTTCTTCAAAGGTTCTGTCTCCAAATGCAGTCGCATTCTGAGCTACAGGACGTTACAGTTTCAACATACAGATTTTGGAGGACACAGTTCAGCCCATAATAATTCGGAACTGTGCTTTGTATTGCATTAACATTCTGCTGACTTCTACTGTGATGAAAAACTTAGTATTGACGACCTTAACATTTCTGAGAATCTTCTCAGAAAAAGTGAGTGCAAGCAGAGGCAAGAAGTTCTGATTTTAAGCAAAGATGGGCACATGGAAGGGGTTGGAACTAGACTTTCTGCAGTTCTTGTCCAAGTTAATAGGACCGTCTGGATACATGATGAGGTGTTCACTTAGTCTGCTGCACCCGGACTTTGGTTAGACCCTGGGCTTTTCCTGGGATTTGTTTCTTGGTGGGCATGCATTGATGTTGCATGAGTTAAGATATGGAAGGAATAGAGTGGGATCTTCCAAGGCCCAGCTGACCTCCTGCTCACATACCTGCATAAGTGCATGAGTGTGTATCAGAAGTGTTCAAAGGTTTATAAATTATTTAAAGAAAGCTGAAGTTATTGCCTCTGCAGTGGGGGACATGGGTGGCTGGGGAAAAAGAGTGGAAGAAAGTCTTACTTTTCACTCTTGTGACTTTTGAATTTTGTTTTGTGTGTATACACACACACACACACACACACTCAGAAAATAAATAAAAGTTAACTTTGGAAAAAGGAAGTAGAGAAGAAAAAGGGATCAGCATTCTCTCTTACTGCCTGTCCTCTGTCTTTAACATTATAAGGACATCATCACTTTCCCTGAACCTCCAAGGCCCTACCAAGGTGGAGGTCCTCCTGGGCCAGGCCCGTGGTGTGGGCAGTGGCCCCGTCTGTTTCAAGTCCTCGTCTCCTCTCCTGGAAATGGAGCCCTGGGTCCGTTTGGTGATGCATCCTTTAAGAGACCCTTTTCTTGTGCTTGACCAATTTCTGTGACTTTTGGGAACAATGGCTTTTGGATTTGTCTTTGTTTCTTAAAGTGCAGCTCTTCTGTAATGAGTGCCTTGTTGGGGGGTTCTGGAATTGTGGTTGGGTTTTAATTTTGGTCTGTAGGGAGGAAGGGCTCTTTCCACTGAATGTGCTTCTCAGAGAATGATGGGCTATGGTTTGGCTTCAGCCTCCAAGTGGCTTTCCAAAGAGGTGAACTGGACCTATTTGAAGCCAGCCAGGTGCTGGATGTGCGAGGTGGGAGCTTCTGTGATTATTGACAATGAATAAACCCAGACTCTGTCCTTAGGAAACTATATTTTATAGAAAAGAGTCCAAGAAATGAATAACTTGGGAGATGCTGTCAGGTGGGTTTGCATGAAACACCATGAGGACCTAGAGAAAAAACCTACTTCTGCCAGGCGAGGCCAGGAGTGCTTTGCAGAAGAAGAGTCTGGGCTCAGGAGCTGACCATGAGGGGGTGAATCATCTTCATCAGGTGGAGAAGAAGGGCCATGGAGGTGTGAAGGAGCCCAGGAACCTGAAGCCCAGGAAGGGGAGGGTGCAATTGTGATCTGTTGGGGCAAAATTCATTCATTCTTGCCTGCCTCCTGCCATTTCCCTTGCCCCACATCAGTGTGCAGATTAAATGAATTTAATGAATGTATCCCATTTAAGGGCCACTCTAGGGTGTTTTTTTCCCTAGCAATGAAAGGATTTCTCAGCTGCTGTAAATATTCCATTTGCTGGAGGAAGCTGGAGCCGGTACTGGGTTCCTGTGAAGTTCTAAACACTCTGGAAATCTTGTTAAAGCTGGAGGCTTACGTAAATTATGGGGTCCTCATCCTTAAAGCCTTTCTTTGTTAGCCTCCTTTTGATGAGAAAATAATTGATTATCTTTGGGGAAAAGAACACCTTGAGTTATTTATAACCCTTCTCCCTGGGGAGCGCTGGAACTGTTTGCAAATGTAATCTAATTATAAGCCTGACACTCTCCCACCCAAGTTGGGGCAGGTATTATTACCCCGTGGTACTTCCTTCTCCTGTTTTAGCATAAATGTAAACCTGGGAGATGAAGTGGCTTGCCTAAGTATAATTTAGTCTGTCAACAGACATAGCAGGAATAGCTGCTGTGTAATGAACTCCAGTTATAAAATGGTTCGATAATGTCGTTGGTGATGGTTCTTCAGAATTGTTAGAGGCTGAGTGAGAACTGACCCTCAGGAGTGATTGTAATTGTTGTCTGGCAACGCTTAATATATCTCCTAAATATTCAGTATTTTGGGTACGTTTAGATCACTAATTTTCCTTGTGTAGGTATCCGTCGTCTTTTCCTGAACACCATGGTTGTTAATCTGATCTTCTTGATCCTCTTCTGGTCACAAGACCCGTTACTGGGGAGGTCATTCTGTGTCTTTCTGCCCCTATCCACTTAGATTGGGCTACATGACTTACAGATAGCCATGGGCCCCTCACAGGCTGATCTGAAGCCTTCCTGGAACTTCTTGATCACCTTCTTTCAGGAGGTATGGATGAAACCTTGAGTGTATGGTGGTGAGTGAGGCTGGAAAGAGAATAGAGAGGGATGGGAAGAGGAGACGCAAATGTTGTAGGAAGCTGCATTTAAAGGGTAAGTGTTTTGAGTCCTTGTAATTTCCACCTGCACATGCTTGATAGTTTGGGTATCATTCTCAGTTGCGTGTCGTGTTCTTTGGAATGTCACCCCACGGTCTTCCCAGCACCCTGTGCCTTCTGAGAGGTTCCCTGCCACTTGAAGCCTCATTCCTTTTCTGGTGACTTGTTTTTGCTTGGAGAGGTTTTGGGATCTTCTATGTACCCTGGGGTTCATTACGATATATTAAATGTGCATGTCTTTTGCTCGTTCTCAGTTGTGGCTTGGCCCTTTTCGTATGGACACTTGAGTCTTTCAGTTTGGTGATGCTCTTCGTGTCTTTTTAAAAAATATTCCTCTCTCCCACTTTTTTTCTGTTCTGTCTTTCTGAAGTTCCTCTTCTTTCTTCTCCTTGCTGTAGAATTTCACCTTTATCTTTCAATCCTACAGTTGAATTTTCCTTTTAATGCTGGGATCCTATTTTGATTTCAGTACCTTCTTTTCTATTTTTTATTGCATTCTGATGATATTTCAAGAAGGTGATACCTTCTCTAATGTCTGAAAACTTCATTTTCTTTCTTTTGGCTCTTGAATCATCTTTGTTTCCTCTGGAGTGATTTGTTTTCTTATCTTGGCACCTCTTTTTCATATTGGGAGCTTTGTGCAGATGTCTGGTTATTCTTGGTTAATTCTTGGTTCAAGCAGTAGCTCACAGTTGGAGAGTTTGCATGTGTGGATGGGGAACTTCACTTCAGATTTGGTGTCGGGGACTGGGTATTTTACCAGGGACCCTGGGTACCAAGATATACAAGTCTATTCCTGAGGCCTTCACTTTCATTTCACTTTTTTTTTTTCTTTTTTTTGAGACAGTCTGGCTTTGTCGTTCATGCTGGAGTGCAGCGGTGCTATCTTGGTTCGCTGCAACCTCCGCCTGCCGGGTTCAAGTGATTCTCCTGCCTCAGCCTCCCAAGTAGCTGGGATTACAGGTGCCTGCCACCATGCCTGGCTAATTTTTGTATTTTGAGTAGAGATGGGGTTTCACCATGTTGGCCAGGCTGGCCTTGAATTCCAGACCTCAAGTGATCTACCTGCCTTGGCCTCCCAAAGTGCTGGGATTCCAGGTGGGAGCCACTGTGCCTGGCCTCATTTGAATTTTAATGAAAAGTACACTTTTCTGGTTTTTTTTTTTTTTTTTTTCCCCCCTGCAGGGTAACGGGAAAGGTAGAAATGCCTGAGTGCCAGGTCTGCTCCGAGCTCAGCTGAGATAGGAGTTGGCCATTTGGGTTTCTACGTGTCCATCTATACTATCACACTCAATCTCACTGTTGGTTACCCCACCTTGCTTTCTGATGAACCTGGTGTTCCCAGGTTCTGAGTCTTCCTGTGGCTGAGGGAGCTACTTGGACCCCGCTTATAAAGCTGCTTTATCCTTGAGTGGCACTCCCCATACATAGATGGTCAGTGTGCTGACTTCTCCGGCTTGCTGTGCGGTGTGTCTGTTGACTTGCTTTCTTCTATACATTTCTGGAGCTCTCTCACCTCCAGAGAATGTCTCTGAGAACTTCCTTTTCTTTCTTTTGGCTCTTGAATCACCTTTGTTTCCTCTGGAGTGATTTGTTTTCTTATCTTGGCACTTCTTGTGACCGTTCTCATGTTCTCTGTGTGGCTATGGGTTTCTTACTTTGTTTCATTCTTATCATTTTGTGGGACTTTTAGGAAGGAAAATAAAGCAAGCATGGTCAATCCAGCGTTGTTCGGTGGTGGGTATAATAATTTGAGAAGCACTGCAGTAGACCTTTTCCTATTTTCTGCTGGCTCTTAAAATGAGAAAATTAAACAATTAGTTCCTTTAGGGCCGTTGGACATTCTTTTTAAAGCATCTACATTTCTACAACTTTGTCGAGTGGAATCAGAGAAATACTGGCGTTTCTACATATACTCCCCATTGCCAGAGGTTTGTTACTTTTGATTTAGTCAAATTCTTGTTCATTTAAACAATTGTTCTCCACAAAAATGTGAAAGCACTTGCAGGATATCTCTAGGCATTTCATTCACAGAATTGCATGTTGAAGTTAGAGTAGAATCTGCTCCCTCTCTGCTGTTGTGACCATTAATTGGTCGGCGTAACTCAGAATGTCTTCTGAAGTTGGAGAAAATGTAATAAAATGATCCACCCATGTATTAAATATTCTGTTCCATTTGGATCATATAAGTGTCCATTAATTTACCAATTTTTTGAGGTAGGCCAAGGCTTTTTGGTGAGCATTAGCTGATAAGGAGTTCTCAGTTGTCTTTTTTTTTTTTTTTTTTGAGACGGAGTTTTGCTCTTGTTGCCCAGGCTGGAGTGCAATGGCGTGATCTCAGCTCACTGCAACCTCCGCCTCTGGGGTTCAAGCGATTCTCCTGCCTCAGCCTCCCAAGTAGCTGGGATTACAGGTATGCGCCACCATGCCCGGCTAATTTTGTATTTTTAGTAGAGACGGGGTTTATCCGTGTTGGTCAGGCTTATCTCAAGCTCGGGACCTCAGGTGATCCACCCACCTCGGCCTCCCTGTGCTGGGGTTACAGGCGGGAGCCACCCGGCCCGGCCAGTTGTCTTTCTTGCTTACACTACACAGAGCTTTCAGTTTTGGTTTCTTCAGAAGTCATATGACAACAGGAAGAAATCTGTGAAGCAGGCTGAGGTCAGATGTTTACAATATTTTCCTAGTCATTTTCTGTTTTATCACCTAGCCTTCTTTCTAACACGGATTATTTTTTTCATTGTATGGAGGCTTTTCAAAGCCAACTTAGTTTTCCTAGATAAAACTTTTTGTTAACGTTTATAGTTCCTCATCAATTAAATATTTAATTACATAATTTAATGACTAGAATAAGTGCAGCTGGCCTAAGCAGGTTTGTGAGCAGCTGTGGTTGAGTCCTGGGACACGTGCGCCACTTTGATGAGGCAGAAATGAGGAGCGAGTGCTCGTGTGCAGAGCCTCCTGAACTGGTGCAGGTGGCCAAGTGGCCGCCACAGAGCACCTTGTGCTGGAGTAATCCTGCTCTGAAGCAGATTAGGTTTCATGTCAGTGGAGTGGAAATGAAGGGTCTTTTCTCTTCCCTCTAGCGGGGTGATTCCTTGAGGCCCTGTCTGGGAGGGAGGCTTCGTCAGCCCCCTTCCAGGTGGATGTTATCACTTTCCCATGTCCTGACTTGATTTTCTGTGGGCAGAGACCAAATTACAGGCTGTAAGTGTTCGTCAGAGCAAAAGAAGACCAACTCCCCCAACCAATTCAATAGGACCCCAGACAGAAAGCCTTTCATGTGCTCTCTTAGTGCCCTCCTTTTAAAATTTATCTCTGAGGAGAAGTGAAAGTTAATTTGTCAACGGTAATTTACAGCCTGAATATTCAGGGGAGGAAAAGGTTCCCCTCAAGGCATCTCTTGATGGAAGAATCTGGATGTAGAACATGGCTTTGGACTCTGGGATTCAGCTGCTCGGCGCTGGATAAATTACAGTGCTGTCAACACAGCTGTATATATTGCCGGGCTGGGTACAGTGTGTTCCTGTGGAGGTGGTGTGTACATCTGCCATGGCTCAAATGCACTTCAGATGTCTGTGGGATTGTCACAAAGAAGGCCCTGTGACACTTTGTGTTCCCACTGGTGGCTTTTTTTTTTCTTTTTTGAGACGGAGTCTTGCTCTGTCACCCAGGCTGGAGAGTGCAGTGGCACGATCTCGGCTCACTGCAACCTCCGCCTCCCGGTTCAAGCAGTTCTCCTGTCTCAGCCTCCCGAGTAGCTGGGACTGTAGACGCCCGCCACACGCCTGGCTAATTTTTGTCGTTTTAGTAGAGATGGGGTTTTACCATGTTGGCCAGGTTGGTGTCGAACTCCTGACCTCAGGTGATCCACCTGCCTCAGCCTCCCAAAGTGCTGGTGTTGGGATTACAGGCGTGAGCCACCACGCCCAGTCCCACTGGTGGCTTTTTAATGCTCTTGCTAGAGAGAGCTTCCAGTGGTAGTCTAGGGGGACATGGGCCAGATGCACGTAGGCAGTGGGAGATGAGTTGACGTACAGTTTTATATAAGTGCAAAAATGATAGGAGAAGGTGAAAACCAACTTTGACACTGTTTCATCCAGGAAAGCAAGCCAGACCCACAGGGCCAGAGACTGTTGATGGAGCAAGCCTTAGCGCATATCTGTTGGAATTGAAAGTATGATGATGATAAAAGTGATGACATAAAATAGTGGTGTCTCCAAGAACTTTAAGAATTTCAGATAAACTGTACTTAGGTTCTTTTACAGAGTTAAAAATGTGAGTCATGCCATGGTTGAGGGGACACTTGGCCTGTGGACCTGCCGTGGGCCTGGTTCCTGGTTCCATAGATTTATGCAAAACACACCAGGTGCCTATACTTTTCCCCAGTGTGTAAGGGACCACAGCATCCAGGTCCCTCTCCATCCCTCAGAGGATGTTGGTACTTTGGCCATGAGCCATGCCTTCCTCATTTCTACTGAAGAGCTGCTAAGGGAGTTCTTACTCTGCATATTTCTATATTTCCAGCCCAGCCTCTATAATATGGTAAAACGCATGACCTGTGTTTCAGCAGTCGACAGTGCTGCTTCATAAGCAATGTGTAGTATAAGGAACACTTAATACAATGGCCTATAAACACACCAGCCCCAAGATAGGACTTGGAAAGTACTGGGGAGAAAGAAGAGGTAACTTATTAGTAGCCTCACAAAAATCCGTACAGGAAAAAATAGAACAAATTCTGGCTGTGTGGTGTAAACACTGCCTGATTCCTTGTCAAGGTTTGGCAGTAAAGTGAGGAATAGTCATTGGATGGATTGGAAATCTTTCAGTTCATGGACATTTGTCAGGCTTCCCTTGGGTGATGGTGCAGTCACTCATAGTTAAAATGATGAGATGCACCCCAGGACGAACGGTGCCAGCCTGAGTACGTTTACATGAGTGGCTGCAATCTGAAAACTTTCCTTTCGCCATAAACTCAGGTTATATTATACCAAGAGCGAGGAGTCTCTTTAATGCTGTTTTCCAGGAAAAGGGAGAAAAAAACAAATGAGGGTGAATAAGTAAATTTCCTTAGTAGAATTATTTGTGGAGAAAATGAAATTCCTCCACAGATCTGTTTTTTTAATCTGTTGCTGTGTAACAAAACTGCACAATTTAGAGGCTTAAATGGATAATGTGTTGCTACAGCACACAGTTCTGTGGGTTGACGGGGTCTTTCCTGGGGTCTCTTGTGTGGCTGTGGTCAGATACTGGCTGCGGTAAGATGCTGGTGGGGGCTGCAGTCATCCTCAGGCTCAACTGGGCTGGACATTAAGATAGGACACTGACATGACTGGTTGGTGGTGCTGTTGGGGGTCGGGGAGTCTCTTGACCTGAGAACCCATACATGGCCTCTCCGTATGGCTTGGCCTTCTCACAGCATCGTGACTGGGTTCCAAAAAGGACTCTCTCAAGAGTGAGCGTGTTAAGGGCAGAAAGTGGAATTTGGCCAGTTACAGGCTTCATCCAGAATTAGCACTCGAGGCCACTTTGCATTCTAGAGGTCACAGCAATCACAGGGCCCACTCTGATTCAGGAGAGTGGGGAAACAGACTCCAGCTCTTGTCGCGGGAGTGTCGGGGACACCATATGGAAGCACGTGTGAGATGGAAGATACTGTTGTAGCCTTCTTTGGAAAATACAACCTGTCACAAGATTTTGCGATGGAAATTGAATATACAATCCCTTTGTCACAGACATATATATGCTTGTATCATTATAGGACATGAACACATTTTTCCACTTCCAGAGTGATTAATATTAATTAATTCAGCCAACTTTTATCTAGCACATGCTATGCGATATATTATGCCAATCCATGGCAAGATGAGGGAGAACGATAGAAGGAGATAGTAAGAAACGCAGATAGTGGTTTAGATAGAGGAAGACAAGCACACAGAGTGGTGGTACATGTGGCAGACAGCTGCTGTACACATGGAAGGAGACCAACATGTAAACAGAGAAAGTGGGACTCTTCAGAGGAGAGGCAGCAGGGGAAGCTGCATGTTAGAGTTTTAAGGAACAGGGTGGGACAGACCATCCCAAGCTGTCCTCAGCTCTAGAGAAGACCATGTTAAAATAACCAAGGGTTTCTTTGGTCAGGAGAGTCCCTAAACCTGGACATTTCTGCCTGTCTCTGGAAGGTGTTGCTTTAAAGAGTAATTTGATCTGTAGAACAATGCTGTTTTTAATGCTGATATTAGCAGTTCTTTGTGTTTATGTTTTTACTTAATGTGAACTCTGTTAATAGCATTCCAGAAATTAAAGGAAGATCATGTGTTGAGTTTTCTTGACTCTGTGAGTGTCACTAAAAAATAACTTATTCTGGCTGGGTGCGGTGGCTCACACCTGTAATCCCAGCACTTTGGGAGGCCGAGGAGGGCAGATCACGAGGTCAGGAAATCGAGACCATCCTGGCTAACATGGTGAAACCCCATCTCTACTAAAATACAAAAAATTAGCCGGGCGTGGTGGCGGGCGCCTGTAGTCCCAGCTACTTGGGAGGCTGAGGCAGGAGAGTGGCGTGAACCCGGGAAGCAGAGCTTGCAGTGAGCCAAGATCACGCCACTGCGCTCCAGCCTGGGCGACAGAGCGAGACTCCGTCTCAGAAAAAAAAAAAAAAGAAAATACTTTAGTCTAAAGTATTTTCCCCAGGTATATAAAAATATTCTACACACTAGCTCAAGCTGTCCTGCAAAAATCAGTGCCATAGCTGTGGCTTGGGGCCATTTGCAGGCTCCGTGAAACAATGCAGTCCAGATTTGTTGAAATATGACTTTTTTTTTTTTTTTTTGGACACCTGTACTTTCAACATTTAGTACTTTATTTGATATTAAAAATCTCCTTTTGATCTTGCGTTGCTTTCAGCATCCTAGAAATGTTTCCTTCTTTTGTAAAAGTTATATGGGACACGTGCTAGGGAATTGAAAGGATAGCAGTGTTTGCAAATAAATAGAGCCCTGAAAATAAGTGAATGGTGAATTAGACATTCATTTTTCTTTGTTAAGTGGTGGATGTTGGGAGCCCTGGCTTTTTGGGCAGTTCCAGGGGAAGTTACCATCAAGACCCGGTCTGGCTATCCTTGCCCAGCCAAGTGGTTCCCTGACCCCATATGTACCCTGCTGTTTCAACTCTGTGAAAAAGGAGTTTCCTTGGTTCTAAAATATCGGCTGTAGGCAGATGATGGTGTTCTAGTCTTTGGACAGTTGGGATCAGTCAAGAAAAACACAACATTTCATGTTTAATGACTAAATGATCCAAGTATTGACTTAGATTGGGGGTCAGCAAGCCTTTTCCAATAGATAATCAGATAGTAAAGCAGGCAGAGATCACATGTTAACAATACGTCTTATTAAAACTTTGTTGTGGACATATAATTTTAGCATGCCTCAAAATCTTCTTTATTTGATGTTTTCGACAATTTTAAAGCGTAAAAACGATTCTTGGCTCTTGGAACAGGTGGTGGGCTGCCTTTGGCCCGTGGATTGTAGGTTGCTGACTGCTTCCCAATATCTTGCAGGAGTAGACAGACACACACGTTAACAGGGTACTTGACTTAGGTAACTTTTATGAATGCTTATTTTTTTCTTCTTCAAAAAGTTCCTGAGGAAGATTTTTAAAATTTTTAATTGTTAAGTTAATACACCGAAATAGATTTTTGTGGTCTGTAGTTCTGTGATTTTAACACAAGTATGGGTAGCTTTGTTTAACCACTGCTAAAATCAGGATATGGAGCAGTTGCAACTTCCTTGTGGTACCCCTTTAGAGTTGCCTTTACCTCCACCCACGAGCCTTGGCAACCACTGATCTTTTTTTCTGTCCCTATAGTAGTTTTGTCTTTTCAAGAATGTCAAGTAGTGGAATCATACATTATTTAACTTTCTGAGCTAGACTTACTTGTTTATTCACTCAGCATAATACCTTTGCCATTCACCCAAGTTGTTGCAGTTATCCGTAGTTCATTCCTTTCTATTGCCAAGCAGTATTTCATTGTATAGATGTCCTACAGTTTGCTTATCCATTCACCTGGTCAAGGACATTTGGGTCATTTCTAGTTTTTGCCAGTTATAAATAGAGCTGCTTTAATATGCCTGTACACAACCAGGCATGGTGGCTCACACCTGTAATCCTGGTGACTTGAGAGGCTGAGGTGGGAGGATTGCTTGAGGCCAAGAGTTGAGACCAGCCTGGAATTTAGTGAGACTCTGTTTCCAGAACAATGGATAATAAATTCACTGGGTGTGGTGGCACGTGCCTGCAGTCCCAGCTACTCAGGAGTTTGAGGCCGAAGGATCACTTAAGCTCAGTAGTTCCAGGCTGCAGTGAGCTATGGCTGTGGTGATAGGGTGAGACTCTGTCTCTAAGAAGGAAAAAAAAAAAAATACATATTCACATATAGGTTTTTGTGAGAGCATATGTTTTCGTCTCTCTATGGTGAATACCTAGGAGTAGGATTACTGGTGACATAAGTGTATGATTAATTTTATAAGAAACAGCCAAACTGTTTTCCAGAATGCATTCCCAACAGCGATGTGTGAGACTGCCAGTTCATCATTTTTGTTGTTCTTTCATTCCTGGTGGTCCAAGTTCTCTTTCTGGTATTAATTCCCTTCTGCATGAAGCACTTCCTTCAGCGCTTGCTCTACTTCAAGTCTGCTGACAGTGAGTCTGTTAGCTCTTCCTTCATTTGAAAATGTCACCTTCCTTCCCTAGTGATGTGTTCACTGGGTATAGAATTCTGAGTTGATAGTCTCTTTCTTTGAGCACTTTAAACAGTCTGTGCCACATCCTTCTGGCCTTCATTGTTTTTAGCGAGAAATCTGCAGACTTTAAAATAGTTTTACCTCTGTAAATAACGTATTTTTCTCTGATTGCTTTTAAGATTTTTTCCGTCTGTCTTTAATTTTCATCACTTTTATTATTCTGTGTTTGGATATAGATTTATTTGGGCTTATCTTTTTGGGAATTCACCAAATCTATTTTGTGGGTTTACGTTTTTTTTTTTTTTTTTTGCCACATTTATGAAGTTCTTAGTCATTTCTTAACAATTTTTTTGTTCTTCTTCTGGGAATCTGGGGATATAAGCGTTGGACCATTTCATTTTGTCCCACAGTTCTGTGATGATCTGTTCATTTCATTTCAATCTTTTTTCTCTTTTGTTCACCTTCTGCAATTTTTATTGACACTTCTCTGTCCTTATTGCCATTGATCCCTTTCATTGAGGTTTTTCTTCTAGTTATTGTATGTTTTCTTTCTAAAATTTTCAGTTTTCTCTTTTTTAAAAAAATTTTTCTGTTTTTTTTTGTTGAGACATTTTATCTGTTTGTTTCCAGAGTGCTTTACTTGTTGGCAATTTTTATAATAGTTGTATTGAAGTCTTTGTCAGATAATTCCAACATCTGTGACATCTTGTTGCTAATGTTCTTTGTATGTTGAGTAATGTTGGATTGCATCATGGAGATTTTGAATATTAGGTTTTGGTGGTGAGACTCGGGGTGTTCAGCCACTGCGGGGAATGTTGATACTGTTTTATGGGCAGCCAGTCTGTTTGGGTTCAGGCTGCAAGTTCTGAACAGCCTTCTGTGTTTGCAGTCCCAATGCCAGCTCTACTTTCAAAGCCTCCGTAGTGCTACTTGGATCTGTCCCACATGTGTGCCACACTGTGGCCAGACTGGGACCTGGGTGGCATTCTGCTTCGCAGTTTTGTTCTCAACATCTGCGTAGGGTCAGATCTACACACACACATAGCTCATGGGTGGTCTCAGGAACTTGTAAACAACCTCAAAGGGTCACTTTTCTGAGTTTTCCCCTCTCCATCATCTCCCTGGTATTTTCAAGTTCCTTAAAACACCCATTTCAGTCCTCTAGCCCAAAACCTTGGGTTTTAGTTACCTTGTTCTGCTGCATACTCACCTTGACTATGTCCATGTCTCAGAAAAACAGTTGAGGACACAGAGAGAAAAACAGCAATGGAGTTTGACCACCTCTTGGGACCCCAGCTCCTCCAATTGCAGAATTAAGTTATCTCTCAGGGTTTTAAGCTACTGCAGTTACTTGTTGCCACCTCCACCATCACTTCAATAGCATGGGGACTGGAGTGCAAGAGAATGAAGAAAAGAAAGAAAATGAAAAAAGAACCATATACTTTCTATGCTCTTTCAGTGGAGAAAGATATTCTTATCTTTAACCCTGCTCAAGCAGAGCTAGAAGCCTGCTCTGGAAGCTCTCTTCTGTGTTGATGCCCTTGTATGAGTTTGGGACTGTGTTAAGTTCAAACCTGGAGATGCTAAGGAGTCCCCAAAGAAGTGCTCCCTTATTCGTTCCAGGTTTTATAGCTCCATTCATGGGAAATGTGGGCAGAATATGCCAACTGTATGTATCTTGTCCAGAACCAGAACCCTCAAGATATTTCGATCAGAGTAACTTACAAATTTTATTTTCTATTTTGTTTTCCAGCACAATTAGCACCAACCCTATTTTGAGGAGGATGTGCAGATTTCAGATTGTTTCAAGATCCTTTCCATTTTCTCCCCAAAATTAGGTAATTAAATTACTAGATTCTGTTGTCAGTTCTGTCGCATAGAACTTTTGGGGAAAACGGAAATAGTCTGTGTCTGCGTATGGTAGCTGTTGGCCTTATGTGGCAATATTAAGCTCTTGAAATGTGGCTAGTGGGGCGGGCTAATAGAATTATAAATCTTCTGTAATTTTAATTAATTTAAATTTTAGTAGCCCCATAGGTCTGGTGGCTCCCTTACTGTACAATGCAGCAAGTTTATTCTGCTGTGGAAAGCACTCTTTAAAACATGCAGCTGGTACAAAAATATCTAAGTGTGGTAGCATACCTGTAATCCCAGCTACACAGGAGGCTGAGGCAGGAGAATCACTGAAACCTGGGAGGCGGAGGTTGCAGTGAGCTGAGATCATGCCACTGCACTCCAGTGTGGGCGATAGAGACTCAGTGTCCAAAAAAAAAAAAAAAAAAAAGGCTGGGCGTGATGGCTCACGCCTGTAATCCCAGCACTTTGGGAGGTCGAGGCGGGTAGATCATGAGGTCATGTGTGGTACAATAGTGGCATCACAGTGAAAATGCTTTACACACGAAATAGTCAAAGAATAGTGATATTCTTCCCTCTGCCCAAATCCAAGCCTGCCAGCTGGATGGTTTTTCGTTTTTTTGTTTTTTGTTTTTAGATGGAGTCTTGCTCTATTGCCCAGGCTGGAGTGCAGTGGCACAATCTCAGCTCACTGTAACCTTCGCCTCCTGGGTTCAAGTGATTCTCCTGCCTCAGCCTCCCGAGTAGCTGGGACTACAGGCACCCGCCACCACGCCCGGCTAGTTTTTTGTATTTTTTAGTAGAGACGGGGTTTCACCGTGTTAGCCAGGATGGTCTCGATCTCCTGACCTCGTGATCCGCCCGTCTCGGCCTCCCAAAGTGCTGGGATTACAGGCTTGAGCCATCACGCCCGGCCTGTTTTCTTAAGCAGAGTCCTGGAGTGGGAGAGACGTCAGTGTAACCGAGTGAAGAGCGCTGGTTGGACGTGTGTAACCTGCCAGCTGATGGGCTTCAGAACAGCAAGTGCCTTCATGTGGTTTCTTTCTTTGTTGTCCTGTGGAAGAACTCGGGGAGATCTCTTAAGCTCTTTATTACTGTGTAGAATTACTATATTTGACAAGTATACTGGAAAAAAAAAAACCTTTTAGCCTTAGCTTTCACACTGAGGATTTTGTAGATTACAGAGAACTCTATTGAAGACTTTGCTGTTGAGGTGAGCATTTTGCAAAGTATAAAACTTCCTGGCTAAGGGGAGTACTGTGACCGTTTAAACTTCCCACGTGAAGGAGCCTGTCTGCTAAATGATGTGACAGCACTTTATCTTCTGATCATCCCCCTTTCCCTTCAGAGCAGAGAGAAGGAAGATGTAAAGGGCTGTGCGACGTCTGCTTAAATAAAACATATGCTAAAGTTGGACCGACCAAGATGTAATTTATCTGTTACTTTTTTCTGTACTCAGTTATGGTGAAAGTTATCTATCTTTTAATAAGGTACCATCTAAAATGAGCACATCCTGAGACTAGCCTGGCCCCCTGGTCCCTTCTGACATGCCAGCATGGACGTAGGAAGCAGTCGATTCTTGAGGCTCATGCGTGGAAGGAGAGAGTAGCGAGAGTGACCGCTCTGGCAGGGTTACTGATTATCTTGATTTGTGTCGCAGTCCTGGCCAGAAGCCTTCCATGTGCTTTGATCTATGGTGGCGTCTCTGCAAATTTTGGCAAGAAAATCCTAATGTGTCTAAGTCATAATTAAGACTGTGTAGCAGGGCTGGATTGTTCATTCCTTCTCCATGTGTGTTGACAGTGCTCCTTATCCCCGCCCGTCTCTGTCCATGGCTCGTGTTCCCGGTCTCCAGAGGCACAGGTGGACTTGGGGCCCAGAGTGGGCTCGTGGACTTGTGGCGGGACTTAGGATTCTCTTCGTTGCAAGAACCGAGCCTTGTTCTGGCCAGAATCACTGATGGGTGGATGGAAACAGGAGGATCTCTTTCCCTGGGCGCAGTGTCCAGTAATTCACATAATCTAACAGGAATCCTGGGGCGTTTCCTGTGGAATTTGAATTCAGGGAACGCAGAAGTGTGCAGTGGAAAAGGAAATTAGTTTGCACATGAGGTTAAGGATGGGACCCTTGCACATTTAAGGGGGTCCAGGAGTTTTTATCTCCCAAACTGAGCCTGCCTGCATCTTTTCCTGAACCCACCTTATTTTCCACTTTGTTTCTGCTTCTGCTTCCTTGTGTGTGTTTCTAGTTTTTATGTTGCCGGAACCTGCTCCCCTTCCCTTCCCATTTCCAGCATCTCCAAATCAGTCATTTTTATATTTACACTTTGAGATACAACTCACGTACCATGCAGTTCACCATTTAAAGTCTACAACTCAGTGGTTTTTAGTATATTCACAAAGTTTTGCAACCATTACCACAATCAATTTTAACACATTATTATCACCTGAAAAGAAACCCATCAGTCATAACCCCTTTCTCCCATCCCCCCACCAGGCCCAGCCACCTGCGAATCTCCTTTCCATCTCTATGGATTTGCCTATTCTAGACATTTCATGTAAATGGAGTCATGCATTATTTCATGTAAGTGGAGTCTTTTGTCTCTAGCGTCTTTCACTGAGCATAAGGTTTCCAAGCTTCATCCATGTTGTAGCCTGTTGTAATGGCTAAATCATCTTTCACTGTATAGATACACCACATTTCTTTTTCTTTTCTTTTTTTTTTTTTTTTTGAGACGGAGTCTCGCTCTGTTGCCCAGGCTGGAGTGCAGTGGCCGGATCTCAGCTCACTGCAAGCTCCGCCTCCCGAGTTTACACCATTCTCCTGCCTCAGCCTCCCGAGTAGCTGGGACTACAGGCGCCCGCCACCTAGCCTGGCTAATTTTTTGTATTTTTTAGTAGAGACAGGGTTTCACTGTGTTAGCCAGGATGGTCTCGATCTCCTGATCTTGTGATCCACCTGTCTTGGCCTCCCAAAGTGCTGGGATTACAGGCTTGCGCCACCGCACCCGGACTCTTTTTCTTTCCTTTAAGTTCTGGGACACATTACCACATTTCCTTATCCTTTTTAAACAGTTAAATTGTGTTCCACTGTATGGATACACCACATATTAATTAATTAATTAATCTATCAGTATATAGACAGTTGGGATGTTTTTACTTTTTTTGCTATTACGAATAATGCTCCTGTGAATGTTCCTATATACATTTTAATGTTTTCATTTCTCTTGGTTGTATACCTGCGAGGGGAATATGCGGGGTCCTCTGGTCACTCTGTGTTTAACCTTCATGCCTGCAATCCTAGCACTTTGGGGGACCAAGGCGGGAGAATCACTTGAGGCCAGGAGTTGAGAACCAGCCTTGTGAACATACTGAGACCCCATCTCTACAGAAGAAGAACGTAAACATTAGCAGGGCATGGTGCCCAAAGAACTGCCAGATGGTTTGCTGCAGCGCTGTACCGTTTTACATTCCCCCAGCAGCGTGTAAGGTCGCCCTTCCTGCACATCCTCACTGACGCTTGTGCTTGTGTATCTTTTTTATTATAAGCAAACTAGTCGGTGTGAAGTGCAGTATCTCATTGTGGTTCTGATTGGCATTTCATGGATGGCTAATGATGTTTAACATTTCTTCACGTCCTTATTTGCTATTTATGTATTTTCTTTGGATTAAATGACTATTCAGGTTCGTCTTTTGACTGAGTTGCCTTTTTTACTATTTAGTTGTGTTTGGATTTGTTAGCTTGGGCTGCCATAACAAAATACCGTAGACTGGGTGGCGTAAACAACACGAACATATTTCTTACAGTTCTGGACGATGGGAATCCAAGATCAAGGTGCTGGCAGATTTGAGGGCTGTCTTCTTGCTGTGTCCTCACATGGTGGAGGGTAAGCAAGCTCTGGTTTCTTTTTCTCTGTTGCCCAGGCTGGAGTGCAGTGCTGTGATCATGGCTCACTGCATCCTTGAACTCCTGGGCTCAAGCAATTCTCCTGCCTCAACCTCCTAAGTAGCTGGGACTACTGGCATGTGCCACCGTGCTGAGATAATTTTTACATTTTTCTTCTGCAGAGACAGGGCCTTAGTATGTTGACAAGGCTGGTTCTGAACTCCTGGCCTCAAGTGATCCTCCTTCCTTGGTCCCCCAAAGTGCTAGGATTGCAGGCGTGAGCCACCACTCCTGGCCTCTTCGTGTTGTCCAGGCTGGTCTCGAACTACTGACTTCTGGTGAGCCGCCTGCCTCTGCCTCCCAAAGTGCTGGGATTATAGGTGTGAGCCACCGTGTCTGGCCTGAAACATGTTTTTATCCAAAAGAGACTGTCATTCCCAGGACCACAGTCTGGAACACTCCAAAAAATACCCTTGCTGCCTTCAGATCTTTCTCAGGCTATAAGAGAAATACTTCTGAGACCATCCTGGCCAACATGGTGAAACCCCATCTCTACTAAAAGTACAACAAAATTATCCAGTCTTGTTGGTGCACACCTGTAATCCCAGCTACTTGGGAGGCGGAGGCAGGAGAATTGCTTGAACCCGGGAGGCAGAGCTTCCTGTGAGCTGAGATCTCGCCACTGCACTCCAGCCAGGGCGACAGTGAGACTCTGTCTCAAAAAAACCCACAAAAAACAAAAGCTAAACCATGTGTTTCAGCCACAGTAAGTACATGCAGCCCTACCTGGTGGGACCATCACAAAGAAAAGCATGCCTAGAAGACCCAGCCCCGTTCAGCCCACTCTGGGCATGCGAGGGTGTGCTCACTCCTGCAGGCCTGGACGCTGCTCCGGATGAGTAGAGGAGCTCGTCCTGAAAACAAGCACAGATAGGGCCTTTCTCAGGGAGGCGAGTGGAGACTCCAGTTGGCATGGTCTGAGGAAGGCACAGGGAGAAACAGGAGCCCTCTCAGGAAAGGCTCGGTTCCAGGCCCTTCCCGTCAGGCGCTGACCAGGTTAGACCTTTGCCATCTGGGAGAGGGAAGGGTGAGAGGGAGGCTGTGGGGTTCCCTTGGGAGCAGGCCGGGAGACAACGGACATCCTTAGCAGAGGAGCCCTCAGCAGCGCTTGGTGACTCCCTGACGGTGAAAGAAACAAGCACCCCAAGGCTCCCTGGGTGAATGGGGGATCTCATGAGAAACGGTGGCTTGAGAGGGAAGATAGTCCATCTTTGAGCAAGCACATACCAACGGACGAAATGTATTAGAGTTCGCCAGAGAGAGAGAACCAATAGGATGTACATATGGAAATGCATGAGAGGGGATTCATTTGGGGAACTGGCTCACAGCGATCATGGAGGCTGAGAAAGTCCACAGTACACAGTCGGCCGTCTGCAAGCTGGAGACCCTGGGATGCCAGGGCACGGCTCAATTCAAGGTCAAAGGCCTGAGAACCCAGGGAGCCACGTGTGAGTCCTGGAGTCCAAAGGCTGGAAGACCTGGAGTGCTAACGTGTGAAGGCAAGAGGAGGGTGTCTCAGTTGCAGGAGAGAGACACCTTTTTTGTTCTCTCCAGGCCCATTGGATGGTGCCTCTTACATTGAGGGCCCATCTTCCCTACTCAGTCTACCAACTCTCACACCAGTCTCCTCTGGAAACACCCTCACAGACACACCGGAAGGTAATGCTCTACCATCCTCTAGGTACTCCTTAGTCTAGTGGACACCTAAAATTAAACATCCCGTGTGTATACAAAATGAGTATACAAAAATCAGTTGTATTTCTATATGCTAGCAATAAACGATGTGAAAATGAAACCAAGATAACTCCATTTACAATAGCATTAAAAAAAATAATATATTACTTAGGAAGAAATTTAATCCTCCCAAAAAAGTACAAGGCTTACACTCTGAAAACTACAAACATTGTTTGAAGAAATTTTTTAAAGATCTAAATAAATGGAAAAACATCCTGTGTTTATGGATCAGAATACTTAATACTGTTAAAGATGGAAATACATTTTTCTGTAGATTCAACACAATCCCTACCAAAATCCTCACCTAGTTTTTGAGGTTTTGTTTTGTTTTGCAGAGATTGATCTACTGCTTCTAATTCATATGGAAATGTAAGGAATACAGAATAGCCAAAACAATGTTGAAACAAATAAAAGGAGCTAAGTTGGAGGACTCAAAGACTTCTCAGTAACTGAAGTAGTGTGGTACTAGTATAAAATTAGCATACAGATCTGCAGATGAATGGAATAGAGGTCCAGAAATAAACCCTCACATTAAGGCCAGCTGATTTTTGACAATGTTGCCAAAACAATGCAAGAGAAAGAATAGTCTCTTCCACAACTGGTACTGGAATAAATGAACATCTGCACACAAAGGAATGAAGTTGGAACACTTCCTCACTAAGTACGTAAAAATTTACTCAAAATGCATCACAGACTATGTAAGTGCTGAAACTATAAAACTATTAAGAGAATACAGCATAACTTTTCATAACCTTGAGTTAGACAACAGTTTCTAAGAAATAATACCAAAAGACAAAGCAATAACAAAATACATAAATTAGTTTTCATCAATATTAAAAACTTTGGTGCTTCGACAGATAACATCAAAAAGGTAAAAAGACACTCACAAAATGGGAGAAAATACTTTTAAATTATATGTTTGTTAAGGGACTTGTTATCTATTATATAAAGAACACTGTTATGGACAGAATGTATCCCCTTCCCCGTCAAATTCTTATCCCTAACGCCCAATGTGATGGCATTTGGAGATGGGGTTTTGTGAAAGTCATTAGGTTTTAGATGAGGTCATAAGGGTGGGGTCCCCATGATGGGATTAGTGCCCTCATAAGAAGAAGAGGCCAGGAGTGGTGGCTCATGCCTGTAATCCTAGCACTTTGGAGGACCAAGGAAGGAGGATCACTTGAGGCCACGAGTTCAGAACCAGCCTTGTCAACATACTGAGGCCCCGTCTCTGCAGAAGAAAAATGTAAAAATTATCTTGCATGGTGGCACATGCCAGTAGTCCCAGCTACTCAGGAAGTTGAGGCAGGAGAATTGCTTGAGCCCAGGAGTTCAAGGATGCAGTGAGCCATGATCACAGCACTGCACTCCAGCCTGGGCAACAGAGTGAGGCCCTGTCTCAAAAAAAAAAAAAAAGAGAAAAACCAGAGCTTGCTTACCCTCCACCATGTGAGGACACAGCAAGAAAGCAGCCCTCAAATCTGCCAGCACCTTGATCTTGGATTCCTAGTGTCCAGAACGGTAAGAAATATGTTCCTGTTGTTTAAGCCACCCAGTCTATGGTATTTTGTTATGGCAGCCCAAGCCGACAAATCCAAACACAACTAAATAGTAAAAAAGGCAACTCAGTCAGAATACAAACCTGAATAGTCATTTATCCAAAGAAAATACATAAATGGCAAATAAGGACGTGAAGAAATATTCAACATTAGCCAAGCTTGGTGGCTCGCCTGTAGGCCCAGCTACCCAGGAGGCTGAGGCAGGAGAATTGCTTGAACCCGGGAGGCCGTGGTTGCAGTGAGCCAAGATCACACCACTGCACTCCAACAGAGTGAGACTACGTCTCCAAAAAAAAAAAAAAGGAATACTTTCAGATGCTCCTTCTTGGCAGGACTGAGTTCCACCCCTGCCTAGGGTCTTTACCTTGCCCTGAATCTCTTTGTGGGTCACCAAACTTACGGACTGACCAGGCTGGGCCTTGTGCTTCGCTGGACCCATGCTGCCTGGTTCCTGAGCCCCTTGCACTGGGGCCTTCCCAGCATCTGTTCTTCATCCCTCCTTGGCGGTGACCCTGTTCGCCTGGTGTCCTGGGTGACACCTGGCACTGTGTGTGTTCAGGAGGTGGGCAGTAGAGCCTGATGCCTGGCTCGGATTCCTCTTCTGCCCCCCGATAACTGCATGATCTTGGGCGAGCTGCTTAACCTTTCTGTAAACCTCATCAGTAAGCTGGAGTTGCTGGCACTGGATTACATGACTTGGTTCTTGTCAGGATTTAGGATTCCCTGTGGCATGCAGAAGCCCTGAGGGATGGCTGAGTGCTATTGTTATTATTACTGCCTGCGAGCTGTAATGCACACACAAAATGTCTCCTTAAGCGAACTGATAATATTGTGATCTTGTTTTTCAACTCAACACTTTGTCTCCTAGCAGTTCTCAAATTGTAGCCCAGAAGGCTTGTTAAGTACACATTGCCTGGCCCCACCCACAGATCTGGCTGAGTCTGAGATTTCTGCCTTTCTAAGGACTTTTCTTGGGGCTGCAGCTGCTGCTTCTCATTGGGCACTTTGAGAACCACTGCTCTGTGGGGTGTGTGCCCAGTGTGTGCCTGTGTGAATGTATGCCCGTGTGAGTGCGTGTGCGAGTGTGTGTGTGTGCATTCGTGTGTGTGCATATGTGCACGCAGGTGCCTGCATGTGTGCGCCTGGGCTCAGATGCCTATGCCCATGTGGATGCATGTGTGTGTGCATGTGTGCCTGTGCCTTCTCATGGCCCAGGTGAGCTGCCAGCAGTAACCTGCTCCCCTGCCCCCGCTGCACCGGCCCTTAGTCAGCCGTTGGTGTGAGGCATAGGAGCCCAGGTTGGAGGCTGTAGGAACTCGGGGTCCTGTCTTTGGGCACAGCCTGGTGATCTGTGGTCTTTGTTCCCCAGGTGCTTCAGTGGAGCAGGCCATGGCCAACCTTCGTTTCTTCTTCCAGCAGGAGGATTAGGACCGGATTCTGGGTGGGAAGCAGCCTTGGTTTTTATTTGCTGGGCTTGGTGGCCTAAATCCAGAGGACCTGTGGTCGTCCTTTCCACCCTCTCCCCCCTTCCTCCAAGTTAACCCCTTTATTTTCTCCTGTTCATTTCAACAGGATTTATGCTTGATTAAGTTACTCTCTTTTATCATAATTAAAGAAAAATGTGGTGGGAGAGCACTAAAAACTCCATTCAATGAAAACCAGATTGTTGAACCTGCAGGGAAACAAGGGCTGCCCTGTGGCTCCAGGCCCCTCCCAGGGAGATTGATCGCTGGGAGCTGCGGGGAGGGGGCGGAGAGGAGGGGATTTAAGCTCCTTAGGGAGGAAGTTGGCTGCCCCTGCCGGCCCAGAAGACAGGGGCCTGCCTCCGGGCTTGCCACCCCCTCGTCCTGGGTCCTGCCCAGCAGCCTGTGTGTAACATCTGACTCCTGACGCAGTCAGGCACAGCTCTGCGCACAGGCCCTGGATTTATAAAGGCCTTTTTCTAATGGTGCCTGCGAGTCTCCTGCTGCAGAACATGACCTGCTGGAATGTTTTTAAAAAGTGTGTTTTTAGTTGACTCAGTTCCTCATGCTGGTCGCAGTTGCTCATAAAGGCAAGGCTGTGTAAAAATCCCGCCGAAGCCCTGGCAGTCACAAAGCCCTTGCTCCAAGCTGGGACCTGGAGTGGCGGGGTGTGCTAGGCCCCACCGCCTGCCCAGTGAGGTCAAGCCTGGCTGCGGGTGGTTCCTGTGCAAAAGGAAAGGCTGCCTTCATACTGCTTGGGGAATTGTTTCTGTAATACGTGTGGGATTCTAAAAATGGCTAGACCTGCGTAGCTGGATGGGAGGGGAGGAGGCAGTGACTGACTGCAGGAGGGACAGCCTCCTTGATGGTCACCTGTGAAACGAGATGGCAAGTTCAGGAGCCACGGTCTAGTCCCCTCTCTGCTGCACTGCACATGAGTGTGCACAGGCCCCTGGTGAAGGGTTGTTTTAGGGGATGGGAGTGAACATAGGTTCTGGGAGTGAACACGGGTTCTGGAGCCTCAAGGCAGGGACCCTGCCACTTACCAGTAGGGTGACCTCAGTGAGTACCTTAGTAGAGAATGGTGGAATTTGTTCCTCGTCCACTGAGGATGGTTAAAATAATACCCCCGGCATGGGACTGTTGTGGGGACTCTATGAGCTTGAACAGCGAACACCCGGCACAGCAAGCATCCAGCGCGTGTTGGGAGTTGCCGTTGTGATGGGCCATCTGTTTCAGAGGTAGAGCTTCAGACAAGGACATCGTATTAGTCTGCTCAGTCTGCCGTAAGTACCCACCCCAGACTGGGCCGCTTAAATAACGTTCATTCTCTCACAGCCCTGGAAGGGGAAGTGTGACGTCAAGGTGTCAGCAGGGTTGGTTTCTCCTGAGGCCTTGCTCCTTGCCTTGCAGTTGGCTGTCCTCTCCCTGACTCCTCACGTGGTCGTCCCTCTGTGTGTGTCTGTGTCTTCATCTGTTCTCCTTATAGGACACCAGTCAGGTTGGGGTAGGGCCCACCCATATGACCTTGTTCTACCTTCATCTCCTCTTTAAAAGTCTATCTTCAAATGCATTCTGAGGTCAGGGCTTCAACCTGTGTATTTTGGGGGAACGCAATGTAGCCCAGACATGCAGTTTAACTTACAGCATTTTAAGCTTAGTAAGGTCTCGCTTTGTTGCCCAGGCTGGAGTGTAGTGCTGCAACCACAGCTTACTGCAGCCTCTACCTGCTGGGCTAAGTGATCCTTCCGCCTCGGCTGCGCAAGTAGCTGGGACTACAGGCACATACCACCATGCTTGGCTAATTTTATTTTGTTCGTAGAGACAGGATCTTGCCATGTTGCCCAGGCTGGTCTCAAACTCCTGGCCTCAAGCCCACCTCAGCCTCCTGAGTTGCCGGGATTATAGGCTTGAGCCACTGCACCCAGTTTATTTATGGGTTACAAGGACAATTCGTTTTTCTTTCACATTTACTTTTTGGTGGGCAGTCCCAACAAATGCTAGGAAGACCTAGCATTCCAAGATTTTACGGGTAACCTCTGGAACCTGTTTATTTCTGCCTCTCGGGCTCACTGGGGGCTCCTGGAACCCAGAGCCCCAGATCTTCCTGATGGTGCGGCCCTGGCACCTAACCCGGCCGGCAGGTATATCAGACTCCTATGCAGCAGTCTCTCTGGGGAGTGCAGACCCCAAGGCCGCCCTGGTCCCTCCTCTCTGAGGTGGCATCCCAGAGTTGTGTAGTTATGCTGGTCCTCTGCTTCCAGATGCTGCTCCCCCATACTATCCCTACTCCCCTCATCCATGCCACATGTCATGATATCTGTAAACCAGCAGCCAGAGGAGGAAGCCTGTTCACGCTGCTGCCCTGCTGGGGAGAAGCATTCCTCCAGCGAAGGCAGGCTGATTGCCCCTGGGTGTCCCTTCCTTCTCTAAGATGCTTAGCCTGCCACTGGGGGCAGGAAACTGGGGGTGCAGGTCACTGTTCAGTGGAAAGGGCTGTTCCAGTGCTGTGGGAGATGAACCTTCACCCCTCCCTTCTCAGCCTGGGATCAGGACTTTCAACCTGCATGACCTCCTGACCTTGCCTAGGGCCAGGCTGCCATGGCGGGAGGGCTGAATGCTGTGCCCTGATCTCTCTGGACTGAGTCCTGTCTCAGGAGCGCTTGTCATGCACCCTCAGACACACCTGTGGGAGGAAAGTTGCAGGGCCTAGGCTCTCTGGGCATGTGCTGCTCTCTTGCCAGGAGTGAGGATGCATGGACTGTTGGACCAACTATTAGCAATCCAGCAGGAGCTTCCTCCAGCCTGCAAGCATTGAGTCTAATGTGAACGTGGGGCCCTGCGGGATAAGGGGAGGCACTTGTTGGGATGGGGCGTGGGGTGATAATTTGATTTAAAGTTAAGATTTTTAAAGAGTAATTAAGTTAAATTTTATGTTCACAAGGCCTACAGGACAATTCCATTCTTCTGAAGATGTTGTTTGAAGCATTTTATCATCAGTTGTAATATAACCTATTGATGTGTGTTTCATTTGCCTTTACTAAAATATTGGAGGCGTATCTTCTAGTTACAAATTATTCTAATTGATGGATTAAAGTAGTTTTTAAAATAAAAGCCTTTGCTAATTCCCTGCTGGCTCATCCAAGCCAAATGGCCGGTGGCAATGCTACTTAAACAGCACTCTACAATTCAAACCTTACCTCTAATGAGAGGCGAAGCAGTGAGGTCTTATTCTAAAAGTGCATGTGTAAGTGGTTTTGCTTGATGCAGCATTTAGGTCTGAGACCTCCAGCTTACCAACCAGCTTCCACTTTGCAGCCCTCTCAGAGGCAGCGGAGACTCCAGGGCCCTGCGATTGTTGTCCTGCACTCCTCCTATCACATGACCTCGGCTCCTTAAAAGAGGACACTTGCTCTTCATTTTTTTCATCTACAAAACTGGGGCAGCAATAGGAAGGCCAGTCTCCTTCACTGAGAGATTCAGGGTAAAATGAAATTACTGCCGCATTACTTTGCAGTGACAACTCTGCAAATGGAGTGCTGCCTTTGCACAGAAGGTCAGCAGCAGCAGGGTGTGTCTGTGACGAGAAAAGACCGTGCCAGTCAAGCCTTGGTCATTATGTAGTGGACGGTGTTGCCACTGGCCCCATCCTGTGCCTCACCACCTCCTGCAGGCTGCCGACTCCAAGCCGTTGGGACTTGGTCACAGGCCTTTTTTGGCCGGGGTACTTGGTCTACAGTCTAGGTACACTGGGGTGCTGGGAGCCATTGCATCCTCTGCTATCGGCAGTCCTCCAACAATTAGCCCTCATTGGGTAGTGAATGCTCCAGCTGCCTTGCCTATGGGGTGGGCAGCTCTGAGATGTAGGGTCTACGTGGCCTCCCACAGGGGCCCAGTGTCTTGCGTGGTGTTGCCCATAGCAGGAGCCTGCTCATGCACTACCTCTGGGCCTCTTCCCCTTCTCCTCTCCTTCCAACTCCACTTCCAGAGCCCCCTGACTTCGTCTCCCAAATGCACTGTGGATTGACTTCTTGGGGAGCCCAATCTATGATGGAAACATTACAGATACTGGCCAAGGAACACTGTTCCTCAGTGTCTCATGCACCCTCGTTCTGCTCACAGCTTGCTGCTTCCTCTCAGATGTCATGTCTCTGCCATTTCCCAGTCAGTGCTGCCCACAGCCCCATCAGGCCGAGTCGAATATTCATGCATGAAATTTGACCAACTCGGTCGGCTCTTCATGCGTTACTGTCACAGCATCTTCCTGGGCACTGTAGTTGTCTCAGAGCGGGATGTCGAGTGGGACGTGTCCTGTCGTCTTCAATTAGCAGCCAGTACCCAGAGCTGAGGACCAAGGGGGTGAGCTAGCCCTTGGTCTAAGGAGTGCTGCCTGTTGTTATAGGGGTGGGTACCACTCCTCGGGGTTCCAGAGTGGGTCCTGCACCCTCCTGAGTCTCTTGTGTTGATCAGGGTGTAGGGGAGGGCTGGAGGCTGGGTAGCACCTGCCCTCCCACCCTGACTTGTGGCAGTACTGTGTCTGCAAAGGCCATCTCTGTGGAGCCACACCTCTCGGGACCTTCTGCTTCACTCTGCCCCAGTGCCACCTTTCTGACCCCAGGCTGGTCCTCTGCTGCCACCTCCCCTTCTTCCACCTCACGTCACCTCTTGGGCACACCTTACCCGTTCACAGCATGGTTACCTTTCCCAGGAACTCTGGTCGGGTCTTTAAACCCCCTCTGGCCGTTGAGTCCTGGTGCCCTCTGATCAGGCCCACCCCGGAGGAGCCCTGCTGTGTTGGTCTCTGGACTCAGGCCTGGCAGTCCCATGGGCAAAGGCCCAACCCCAGGCATAGACCAGACCCGGCACGCCTCAGCCCCGGTCCTCGGCCAGTCTCCCACAGCCTGGCCACCTCATCGCCTTGCTCTGGGGCTGGTCCTCCCTGCTCCATGATTGTTATTTTCACCCTCACCACCCCCCAGCCCCCACCCCCAGCCTTTCTGGAGTGTGCTCATGGAGCATGCGCTGAAGAGGGAGCAAGAAAGGTGGCGAGCCCGGGAGGGGCAGCCATGTCCAGTGCTGTACCAAGTCCGGTGGCAGAGGCCTGTGCCAGTGAGAAGGTCAGGAATCTCCCTTCTCTTCACTCTCTTCAGAAGAAGAAGAAGTCTTCAGGAGGGAAATTCCCCAAGTTCTTGGTCCATTTTCCTATAGGCATCCTTGTCCTCTTCTTTCCTATTAGGATAGGAATGATTTCTTTAACTTTTTGAAGGACAGTTCCTTGACCCTATTTTTTACTGACTTCTTAGGGACTTAACATCGTGCGTGTGTGTGTGTGTGTGTGGGTGTGTGTGTGTGTGTGTGTGTGGTTCCCCCCCCCCCCCCATTTATTTGTGACTCTGCCCTTTCAACTGAATCCAGATGGGCTCAAGTTTCCTGGTGTGAAGAAAATATAAAATGCTGCCCCCTGTACCTCTTTCAGGAAATCCTCCTGTATTATGTTTTGAATGCAGCTGCCTCCACCCTCTGGGATGGAGTCGTTGCTGTACAGCAGGCATAGCCACTGTCATGAAAGATGAAGCTGGTCTCAAAGACACTAGGACGTTGCAAAGAGCCACATGAGTTTGTTGGATATGGCAGAATTTCTCCAGGTGGGGGAGATAAAGGAAGCAAACGTTAGGTATACGTTTTGTAAAATGATAAAACTCTCATTAGTTGTGGTTGGTTCAGTTGTCTCTATTTAGAATGCAAGGGACTCAACGGAAAATGTTAGCACCAATACAGAGAGGTAGTGGGTTGGCTGGAGGATTCAGGACCAACTTAGAAACATCAGTGGCATTTGTATATACCTGTAACCATAAAAACAAGTAATAGAAAAAAAAAATACAGTAGCAGCGAAGCCATTCAGATACCCAGGAGTAACCTTAGTGAGAAATGCTCCTCCACACTCCTGAGACTTCACTGAAAAATTTGAAAGAAGATTAGACTAACTGGAGAAGAAAACCCTGTTGTCTTATGTTACGTTATGTTGTTATTTTTTTACGGAGTCTTGCACTGTCACCCACGCTGGAGCATAATGGTGCGATTTTGGCTCACTGCAGCCTCTGCCTCCCAGGTTCACGCAGTTCTCCTGTCTCAGCCTCCCAAGTAGCTGTGATTACAGGCACACACTACCAAACCTGGATAATTTTTTGTACTTTTAGTAGAGACAGTGTACTTTTAGTAGAGTGTTGCCCACAGTGGTCTGGAACTACTGACCTCGTGATCCACCCGCTTCCACCTCCCAAAGTGCTGGGATTACAGGTATGAACCGCCACACCCGGCCAGAAAACCCTGCTGTTACTGGGAAAGTAATATTGTAACGATATCTGTTCTCTCAAAATTAAAATACAAATTTAGTACAGTTCCAACTAGCACCCCAGTGAGTATTTTATAGAATTTGGCTTGCTGTTTCTGAAGTCCATGTAGAACTGAAAGTGAGCAAGAAGAACCAAGACAGTTTTGAAAGAGTGAAATTATCGTGAGAACCTTGCTTTACCCAGTGTCAAAATGTGTTGTCGTAATTAAATAGACAAACAGATCAAAAGAAGAGAATAGATAATCCACACACAGACCTATGGAATATATGGAATTGATTTTTCTTTTCTTTTTTTTTGAGACGGAGTCTCACTCTGTTGCCCAGGCTGGAGTGCAGTGGTGCAGTCCCTGCTCACTGCAAGCTCTGCCTTCCTGGGTCCATGCCATTCTCCTGCCTCAGCCTCCTGAGTAGCTGGGACTACAGGTGCCTGCCACCATGCCTGGCTAATTTTTTGTATTTTTAGTAGAGACAGGGTTTCACTGTGTTAGCCAGGATGGTCTAGATCTCCTGACCTTGTGATCCACCCGCCTTGGCCTCCCAAAGTGCTGGGATTACAGGCGTGAGCCACTGTGTCTGGCCCATCTCAGGATTCTTAATGTAATCATGCCCACAAAGTCCCCTTAGCCATGTAAGGCGACGTGGTCACAGGTTCTGGGGATTAGGATGTGGCCATCTTGGGTGGATCCTTATTCCATCTTCCACACTATATTAGGAAACAGAAAATAACATAAGTTACGATTTCAAGCTATCATATCAGCAGGGTTTAAGGTGAGGGTATGGGGAACTGGGCATTTTAATAAACGGTGAAGTGTAGATTACCACATCTGCTTTGGAGGACAGTCAGCTGTCCTTAAAATCAATAACAGGTACACCCATGAACCTGGTAATATTGTGCCTTGGGATTTGCCTTCCAGACACACTGAGCTCAGGGCACAGAGAAGTCAGTATGAGGATATTTATGGCAATGCTGTTTGTGGGAGAAAAAGAAACATTATAACTGTTTACTGTTTTGGAAATGACCAGAAAACCAACCCATACATATGGAATATTAGTGCTAGGGAATATTACACCGCAATGAAAAAAAAAAAAACGAAGTGGCTCAAACCTCAAAGATCTCCAAGTTATAGCTCAACGAAAAGTCATTTGCAAAACAGCACGTAGATAGTTTGTTTGGCGATTTAGGCCAAACAGCATGTTCAAAACACCATGTTCCTACAGGCAGAGGAAGACCTGAGAGCGTAAATGACACAGTACTAACTGCTTACATCTGGGGAGGTTCAAGTTATGTCCAGGGGGCTTCAGCTTTATGTACAAGTGTGACTCAGAGAGGAGTGTATTCACATAATACTTGCAGAGTATAAAAGAAAGTTCGAAATGTAAGGGTATGATGAAGCACAGTAAAGGGCGTAATGAAACAGAAGGTCAGATACTCTGTAGTAATCTCCAGAAGTCCACATTCTTTAGGAAATTATACTTGATTCTAGGGCTACGGATTATACATGAACAGGGCCATGTGGCCTGGGGTGGGAGTCAGGCTCGGAGCCCAGGGTTCTTTCTAGCCGGCTTCCTTGGAAGTGTTAGTTTTTTGGGTTTTTTTTGTTTTTGTTTTTTCCCAGTGAAAAATAACTTTTATTGAGACCCCATGAGCTGCAAAATCTGTTCCTGGCATTAAGCTCCTTCTTCCTTTGCCGTTCGGTCTTCCTTGGGTGGTCCCATGAATGCTTTCTTCTCCTCCATGGTCTGGAAGCAGCCATGGCCAAACTTGGAGGTGGTGTCAGTGAACTTAAGGTCCATCTTCTCCAGAGCCCGCCGCTTCGTCTCCACCAGCAAGGACTTGCGGAGGGCGAGCACCCGCTTCTTGGTTCCCACCACACAGCCTTTCAGCAGGACAAAGTCATTGGTCACTTCACCGTAGTGGACAAAGCCACCCAGAGGGTTGAGGCTCTTGTCAGACAGGTCATAGTCGGTGGAGGCATTGTTCTTGATCAGCTTGCCGTCCGTGATAAGGCAGCCCTGGCCAGTCTTACAGATCTTCTTGTTGACCTCAGTGCAGTGATCGTCGCCTTTCTGCCCAGCGTGTGCCACAGAGAAGGCCACACGAGCAGGATGCCATGCCCCAATCCAGGCCACCTTGTGCAGGCCTCCGTGGGTCTTGTGGGGCAGCTTTTTGGTGTGCCAACGACTGGTGACCCCTTTGTAGCCTTTGCCCTTGGTCACCCCGATGACATCTATCATCTCGTCCTGCCCAAACACTTGGTTCACAGGTACCTGCTGCTAAAGCCTCTTCGCGGGCCCCATCCAGCTTCTTGGCCACAGTGCCTCTGTTCATTTGGATGTCCATCAGGTGGGCCTTCTTCTGGCACAGAGGAAGCAGGTGCATAGGGTGTGGGCAATGATGCAGATGACGTGGCAGTACTTCTTCATGCTGCTAAAGTCCTTCTCCAGCTGCTTCTTGCCATCCTCATCCTGCCATTTCTTGCAGTACTTGGTAAAGGCCTTTGTCTTAGATTTATGCCAGTTCTTATAGAAACGCCTCTTGCATTCATCACTAATGTGCTCAGTGAATACATCAGTATCTGGAGACTGACGAAGACATCAGTGAAGGTCTGGAGGCCTTGAGGGGTTTCCATGTAGCCCACAATGCCCACAACCACCATGGGTGGCATCTCCACAATGGTCACAGCCTCCACCACCTCCTTCTTGTTCACCTTGAATCCTGACCTGTCGACTTCCTGCATGGTGTGGGTCATGCCAGCCTTGTATCCCAGGAAGGCTGTGAGGTGGACCGGATTGGACGGGTCATCCTTAGGGAAGCTCTTCACCTTCCCACGGTGCGTGCTGCTGTGCCTCCAAGGCAGGAAGCCGAGGGACCCATGTCTGGGAGGGGAGAACTTTCTGTGAGACATCACGCTGTCAAATCCCGCCGGTAAAGGTCGGTCGGCCTTCGGTTCCCGCTAGATAAAGCTAAATCTGGAAGTGTTAGTTTTAACAGGAGAGTTGAAGAGAAGAGGGGAGCTTCGAAGCACATCTTCGAAAGTGAAGAGATTGCATTTTCAGCAGTCAAGATGTTTTCCATGTGGCAGTTTATTTCTACCTCCAGGGCCCCTTTATTTGAGCTCTTGTTCTCTTTCCTCACCCCTGGATTGATTCTTCTTGTTGAAATCAAGAAAAGCCTGGAAATCTCATCTGACCATCGTTGGGAGGTAAAGAAGAATTGGTGGGAACATTTCCTGTGATTCTCCTAAAATTATAGAACCACACAAGAAAGGGTTTGGTCCCATAGTAAGGCTGACCAAAGTGATCCCAAGCAAGCAAGCCCTAGAGTCACTTCTGAAATGTGGGCACCTGCTAGACGTGCCTGCTCGACATCTGTTCGGATGGGCTGATGGAGGGTGGTCACTGTGGAACTGCACTTAGCGCTGGGGAGTGTTTCCCTGGAGACTCACTGCAATCCATTGTTACGAGTCCTGATGCTCCTAGACAATAATGATACTTTTTAAGAATTGCAATTGCTTTAAAAATCTCCAAACACTAAAGGAGAGTGTGTATCTCCCGTTTGTGTGCTACCTGGATAATAGTATAAACGTGTCCCCGGCTCTCAGCCAGCGTGAGTCTAGCACAATATTTCAACTACAGCCTTAGGTCCAACTGTTTTTTTTTTTTTTTTCCTGAGATAGAGTCTCACTCTGTCACCCAGGCTGGAGTGCAGTGGAGCGATCTCAGCTCACTGCAACCTCTGCCTCCCAGGTTCAAGCGATTCTTCTGTCTCAGTCCCCCGAGTAGCTGGGATTACAGGCACGCGCCACCACACCTGGCTAATTTTCTATTTTTAGTAGGGTTTCACCATGTTGGCTGGGCTGGTCTCGAACTTCCGACCTCAGGTGATCCTCAGCCTCCCGAAGTTCTGGGATTACAGGCATGAGCCACCTCGCCTGGCCCCAAATGTTATTTGTAAAAAATTAAGCGTTAGCCAGATTGATTAAAACACAGATGGCACTGAGCAGAACCCCCATATATCCACGTCCATCATCTGATGCCCTGCCTCCAGATGGGTGGACAGACAGAGGTCCGGTCCTTTTCTGAAAAGCCAGCAGAATTTACATACAGCTCCGCTCCCCTGGTTTAATTTAATTTCTATGCTTCACTCTTAATCCTGACCTTCAAGGTAGGGAATTCGCAGGAAAAGAGTTTTTGTCAGCTTATTGAATGCCATTCTTTCTTGATTAGGACTGGCATACATACGTTATCAGAAGCAGAAATCAAGAAATAGCCTCAAACCAACGCATTTCCTTGTTATGTTTCGGTAAAAGTCACATCCATTTTTCTGGTGAGAGAAGACTCGAGTATCCTTGGTTTTGTGCCCCAGGTGATAAGGCTCTTCAAGTTTCTGCTTGCTCTGAAAGATTCCGCAATATAAATAACTTTCTTTAAAACAGGCTCATCTGTTTTACATTTTGAGACAGTTTCTACACTGCGAGGCAGAGCTGCTAGCCAGGAGTTCTGCTGAAGCTGGCTCCTGCATCCTTCCCGTCCTGGAGAGTGACTCTGCGTGGGTGTTTCCTGCAAGATCAAAGCCTGACTCGAGCTTGGTTGAGTGGAACTTGAGTTCTGGGGAGTGTGATTCCTGGTGGCAGCGAAGATGTGAAGGATGTCTTCCTGCGACCAGCATCTCCTGGCCGGGAAGGGCAGGATCCACTGTGTGCTGGGGGGTGGGGGTCGTTCTCAGGCCTGCTCTCCATCCCCAGGCCTTGCAGGCTGCACACGGAAATGAGAAAAGCAGCTCTGGAGGAGAGCTGGGGTGCCCTTGGGTCCCGCCTGCCTAGGCTTACTTTGAAATACTGGAGCTGTTGCTGTATGAGCTGGCCCCTGCAGGGCCTCCTCTGGCGCCCTCAAGTCTCTATGTGGGAAGTGGGGGGACTGCATTAGGGAGCCCTTTCTAGGGGCGTATATGTGTGGTTTGCAAATGTAGCTTGCTTCCCATGTTTTGGTGCATTGTACGAAGGAGCAAGGGGACGTTGAGGGACCTGGCAGTAGATCTTGTCTGCAAAGCACTATCTCTGGAAGTTGGGGAGATGGTAGCGAGGCCTAATGAGGGGTCCAGGAGGGAGGGAAAGTGGCCTTCCAGGGGAGTCAGGCATTCTGTCCATGGGACAGGCACTCCTACTGTCTTTCTGGTTCCAAGCCTGTCTGTGCTGTCTGCGGACCTGCACATACTGACGCCTTGAAGCTCTCATTTCCTTTCTCTGTTGAATCCTGCTTTCAGAAGGATGGGGCCACACCCACCTGAGCCCACATTCCCTCCTTGCACTCATCCTCCACCTTCCACATTTCCCCCCTGCCCAATCCGTGCCACTTGTGTCTCTGAGCCTTTGCCTGTGCTGTTCCCTCAGCTTGTGATGTCCGCGGCTCTGCCCTGTGTTGTCTCCACACGGTACCCTGTGGTTATCTGGGTACCAGAAGGGCACCTCTTCTTCAACATGTCTATAGCTGCGTTGACAGATAATTTCTGGAGGCACAGTTCTGTTCCTGAAGTCAGTGATACTTGAGCCCCATCTGCCCTAGAAGGCAAGGGAGTGGTACCTGAAAAGACAGACTTCAGCCCAGTGGCTTTCCAAGGGTCTTCTCCAGAGCTCTGGAGGTCAAAGGAGGTTCAGGGACCACTGCAGAGGGTGCCTCTCGGGGGGGAATGCTGAGGGGACAGGCAAGACTCAAAACCTGAAATCCGAAACCGCTGGTCTGCTTGATTGGAGCAGTTCTATTGCGTTGTGGTTACTGAGGTTTCTCCTGAGATTTCCTTGAGAACCTTCAATTCTCTGCAGAAAGTCTTGTCTCGGTAGGCTCCAGATGCCCTAACAAAGCACCGAGACTGGGCGGCTTAAACAGCAGACATTGATTTCCTACAGTGTGGAGGCTGGAGGTCCATAGTGAAGGTGTTAGCAGGTTTGGTTTCTGGTGAGGGCTCTCTTCTTGGCTTGTAGATGGCCACCTTCTCACTGCATCCTCATGGGGTGGAGAGAGTGAGTGCCAGTGTCTCTTCTTCCTCTTGTAGGATGCCAGCTGTGTTGAATTGGAAGCGCCCTTTTGACCCTTTTAACCTTGACTGCCTCCCTATAGGCCCCGACTACAAACACCGTCATACTGAGGTTCAGGCTTTGACATATTTTGTGGGGACACACTTCAGTCCATGGCAAAGCCTGTAATCCACGCTACAGTATTCCAAGCTTTAAGATGAAGAGACTGAGGCTTAACTTCTCAAGGTCATCCAGATAGAGAATAGCAGGCCTTGCCTGGGCTCCATTGTTGTAGAAGCCCAGCTGGGAGGCATCCTGGGGTTGGTGTCACCCAGCGGCTCCCTGCGTGAGTGTTAGTCACCTCTGGCTGCAACTGCCATGGTATTGCTTCTTCTGCCAGGTTCTTCTCAGTGGGGACTATAGTGGTGGTTGCATCTGTGTTGACATTTGTCAGAGCTCTTCATAAGGTACACCTTTTTTTTTTTTTCCTTTTTTTGAGGTGGATTCTCGCTCTGTTGCCCAGGCTGATGTGCAGTGGCATTATCTCAGCTCACTGCAACCTCCACCTCCCGGGTTCAAGTGATTCTCGTGCCTTAGCCTTCAGAGTAGCTGGGATTACAGGCACCTGCCACCATGCCTGGCTAATTTTTGTATTTTTAGTAGAGATGGGGTTTCACCATGTTGGCCAGGCTCTTCTCGAACTCCTGACCTCAGGGGATCCGCCGCCTCAGCCTCCCACAGTGCTGGGATTACAGATGGGAGCCGCCACGCCCAGCCTGGGTGTGTGTTATTACATGTAGATTATACCCCAGCAAAGCTGATTAAAAGCATGCTTTGGTGTGAGCATGCTTTGGGTGTGCGTGAGGGTGGGGGCTGGCTTCTGAAAGGTGCTGACTGGGAACTCCCCTAGTGCATATACTTGACCCGTGGTGAGTTTTGGGTAAGAATTAGATGGGGTGGTGCCCTGGGATGGATGTCTCTATGAACATCCTCTTGCCTGGGATCCACACAGTGAGATCACCTGAAAGTCTTGGATTTGGGGGCAGGCATGGCCTGTGGCTCTGGCTGGTTGCAGCATTCCTAGAAGAGACTCACCAGGGGGTCAGGGCCTGACTTCCCCAGGACAGGCCCTCACCCTGGGGCGCCCAGGCCCGACACTGGGAGTGAGGGTGCTGGGTGATGGGGAGGGGCGCATGCAGAGGTTCTCACTGTGCTCTGGTGTCGCTGGACAGAGGGCCCTTTTCTGAGAAAGTTTCCTCATTCTACCTTGGGCGTAGGGTGGGGAGGGCAGAAAATAGAAAACTGCCCCTCCGCTTGCAGGCCCCTGTAACTGTCTATGCTGGATTGGATTCGTAATTTTGAACTGTGTCATGAAGGCATTTTGCTTTTTCTGGCAATCTTTTGCACACCATGAAATGGTTACTTTACATTAGGATGCATGTGTAGAAAATGCAGGAATGACATCTCCCCTTCCCGCTCCCGCTTCCCCCCCCCCGCCCCGCCTTCTCTGTCCCACGGGAGCATGCAAGGACCTGGGGTGAGGCTTGCTATTCTGTATACGGAGGTGGAGTATAGAAAATCATTGCTAACCACGGCCGTTTTGCCCCGTGGACTCATTCAGCTTCTGGTTTTCTTTTCAACCGTCCCAACGGTGTAGGTTCTGGTAGCCACGAACTTATTACACCTAATAGGACAACATCTCGCCAGTGTGGGGAGCTGGACATGGGGCCAGTCCGGGGCTGCAGTTCTTTAGGACGACTTTGAGCAAGTTCAGCCCCAGCTGCCGCCTCCTAAAACTAAGAATGTTGCACAGTGGATTTTAGATTCGCTGTGGACTGAATTGTGTCCTTCCCAAAATTCATATGTTCTCTTCAGACACAGCGAGAGCCTGATACTTGGAGGACGGCCGGAAGAAGTAAAACCGCAGCCTGCGTGACAGCGAGTGGTACGAAGGAGGCGGTGTCTTTGGGGCTGGCAGCTCCCTAGGCGAGGAACAAGCGCTGGTCTGTGGAAGGTGCGGGAGCGTGGAGGCCGAGAGCCCATCTCATGCAGCGGCCCAGAGGAGGCCCCCAGGAACCTGCAAACAGTGTTTCTTTGTGCTCTGGGCTCCCAGGACAGACGACCTGAAACTGGTAGCTAGAAGTCTAGCCACCAGGCAGCAGTTTAAATCAAAATAATCACTTTAAGAAACGGTAGGGAACTTTGCTGGAGAACCATTTCCTCCACCGTGAAACAGGAAAACACGTTCTGATTTATGCTGCTGGCTCAGGGCAGCCTGCTGAAACGTGTGCAGCTCTGCGTTTGATGGCCCCCTCCCTTCCTCTGCCCCGCTGCAGGGATGAAAAAGCATTTAGAAGGAGAGTGTGTGGATGGCCGTTAGTGCCAGAGTGGCTGTTGAAAGGCCCTGCTCTGCAGGAAAGTGGCCTTCAGAGGCCAGAAGGTGCAGACAGCAGGGCCGGCAGCCCAGGGCTGGGAGTGGCTGGAACCAGCGTGGGGGTTGGTTGTGTTTCAAATTGAGATTTTTAGAAAAACTCTGTGGAGCCCTTCTTACTAAACAAGGTCACTCATTCCTCAATGAGAAGCAGACATAGTCCAGCCAAGCAGGGCATGTGCAGAGCCTGGAGCCGGGGTGGTGCCACGGGGCTTGTCTCTCCTGGGGCTCCTCCTGCTGCCCCGGTGTTCCCTGTGATTTATCACCTGCAGACGTCGACATGCATGCGGAGGAACTGTAGTTGTGTGGCGTCTCTAGACATACAGTAATTTCTAAGTGTGAGCAGGCTAGTGGGATTGGGCGTCACGGCCCTTTAGGAGAAGTCCATTTTCTCCTTAGAAAGAGAATGGAAGTCAGCAGCCCCTACTCCCCACCCATGCCTCTCATCTAGATCATCGCTTCTTAAAGGCACCGAGGGCTGTCAGGAAGGATGCATTATGTCAGAAATGAGAACGTTTCTTTAAAAAATAAGTCTAGGATACAACAGACTGTCTTGATGGGGCCATCTGAGCCTTTAAGCTGGTCATGCACCTGACCTGCCCCGGGGTGGGCATGGAGGACCACCTGGCTCAGACCCCACTGACTTTAGGGCTCCTGCACAGTACCTGCTTGTGTTCTGAGGCCCTCATTCCAGGAGCCACGAGAGGTTGAGGACATCCGCTAGTTCCTGTATGTCTTCAGGGTCTTTGCAGCAGCCAGCCCAGCCCTTTGCAGGGCCGCGGGCCACCTTGTGTGTCTTCTGTATTTCCTGGGTAACTGTGGCTGCTCCCTCCAGCTCCAACACGCTCTCTCCCTCCTGCACATGTAAATGCATGCTGTGTGGGTTTTCTTTTCTCTGATTTTTGCTTCTAGTTGTTCTCTTTTAAATTCATATCCATTTAGCAACTATTTTGTAAGTGTAAAGAGGAGAAGAAACCCCCGAATGCCCCGTCTGAAGGGCTCGCGTGCAAGGGCGTTCGGGCAGCTCTCGAGTGGGAGCATCTTGTGTTTTCACCGCTGGTCAAGAGAGGGGGAAGACACCTCTCGAGGGGATGCCCCCCTCACCATTGCTGTAGGAGAGCAAAGAGCTGCAGAGAATTAGGTGGCACCTGCGTGCCAGCTGGATACGGAGCAGCACATCAGTGACATGTGGCTGGAGGAGGCCTCTGGGCTCTTGGGGGAGGAGGAGGGGAGTGGCAGGAGCCCTGGCACCTCCTGCCCGCTGCCCTCTCTTGAGTCAGTGGAGTTCTCTCTGTCTCCTTGACACGATGGACCACTGAGGGCATTGGCCCCCTCGCCACCCAGCTTTTAATTCCAGAGGTGGAATTAAGATACCGGAATATTCAAAGTACCTGTCTGGGCAAACCCAGCCCATTTCTCCTTGTTGCCTCAGAGGCAGAGAAGCTGTGGACAATTGGAAGTGGGCTGGCTGCGCTGTCCTTTAGGTCACAGTCTGTGGAGAGTGCCCATGCATGTGGCATCCTATTGGCCTCTGGCATGAGACACTGACGCCTAGGGTGAGGACACGGCACCCAAGGGCCAGTGTTTGGGTTCTGGTGCCTGTGCTATTGACTTGCATTCTTGGTGCCTCAGTTTCTTCAGCTGTTAATCGGGATAATGATGGGGTCATTGTGAGGATTAAAGGAGATAATACACGCATGGCACCTGGCACACATGTGTTGGCTGTTCCTAATCTCGACAGCAGTAATAGTAATCAGGACAATAGATCTTCGTGACACTTGGGGATCAGGAGTATGTTCGAGCAATTAGGGGATGAGGAAAAGAAGAACTCCTTCCCTTACCTGCTGTCCATTTCTTGAGAATACTTGCTTTTGACCATCTCTCCTCTTTATGCTTTTTCTCTCCTTTCTTTCCTTACTTCTCTTTCTTTCTCCTTTATTTTGCACTTACTTTGCAGGCATGCGTCTGCACGGGGACAGTATGGATCCGAGTCCTGTTACCAGAAGCCTGGCCTGGTGAGGCTGGTGGGGCAGGTGGGGTTGGCAGGGTGGGTCCATCAGAGGTCCCCATCCTTCCCCGCCCTGACTGCATTGCTTGGCCTTGGGTAAGGCATTTTGTCTTTTCTTTGGAAAATGCAGACAGACGTGCCTCTCATGGTGGCTGCCAGGGCCATACACAGAATGTGGAGGAAATGCATAGGCTGCTGGCAGTTGAGGTGCCATTAATATAAGAAACGGTCCAAGAAGAGGAAACCCAGTGGGGATGGCAGAGAGGGCTGGTGCAAACCCCACCAGGCTGGCATCTGAGGGCATTGAAGATTGAAGGAGTTGCCTGCCAAAGCTTGCTCCTGGGAAAGCTCATGCAGACGTGTGGAGAGCAGAGGGGTGAGGGCAGGTGTTCCGGAGCCCGCTGGGCTGTGATGCTGAGCACCAGCTTTTGCATGGAAGTACACATTTACAGACTTTTTCACAGACCACACCCATTCGCAAACCACCTGATGGTTAGATTTAAAATATGATCACCTTAAACCAATAAAAAGACTATTTTAAAATTAATACCTTGAAGAGCTTCAGGCCTTTGCCAGTCTGTGTCAGGGACTACAGCTTTGCCTGTGACTTTAGGAGCAGTCACAAGGGCCTTCAGGCAGAAGCCACATTCCGAGACCTAGAGAGTTTGTGAATTGGTAGAAGAGCGTTTAAAGTGTTGGTGTGGCAGCTTAGAAGAGGGACTGCTGTGAGTTTTAAAAGCTCCTGGTCAAACTCTAGAAAACGTTGAGTTTTCCATGGACTCGTGTATTTATTAATGTGTTAATCACTTCCATCACCCTGGGAGTGAACACCCACAAAGTTCCAGGCCATCCGCGCAGATCCCTCTGTATTCTGTGTTTTGTTTTGCTTTGTAAAACGAGGATAAAAGGAGCATCTGTGAGCTCAAGGGTTGTCAACTGATGGGCCAGCGACCGGGGAATGGGTGAGACTGGACCCACATGACGCCTGTTTCAGTCTATGATTTGGCTGTGGGAGCACAAGCTCTGCTGTATTAATATAAGGAGCTATTTCAGCTTGTCTTTGGTAGTTGGACAGAGCCTTGCAAATCATGCCATTAATCCATACAGCCCACAGCCACACATCTATAATGGCCTCACATGTATAGGATACAATAAATGCATGCAACGAAATGGCTAGAGAATGAAGCAGAGCTGGAGCGTGGGGTGTGGATCTCAGGTCCTTGCATAGGAACGGGGCAGGGTGGGGGGTTCCCGGTATCTCATCTGGACACGCAGAGGAGCTTTGGGTGCTCCAGGCCTGCCTGGGAGACAGTTGAGAGAGTTACCCAGGCTGGCATTTGGTTCTGGCCATCACTGCCTCACCAGTCTTGGTTGCTAGTGTGTTTGCCTGTCTCTCCTCATTCCCTGTGCGCTGGGCAGATACTGACTGAGCGTATGGGTGATGCTGTTGTAGGGCCAGGAAGCACAGCCAGCCCGGGAGGAAGGCCCCCAGCTGGGGATCCAGCCTCGCTGCCCGCAGCCCCAGGCCTGAAGGAGGGGAGCTGGCATCCAAACTGGAAAGAAAACGTCAGACATCTCTCCTGTCTCAGTGATGAGAGTTTATTTTAATGAACAGAGGCCTCCTTGAAGCAATTGGGTATGGTGGGCCCTGGGGTCTGTCACTGGAAGGCCCTGGATTTTCAGTGCACTGCAGAACTACAGGTTTCCTCGTTCATAAGAAGAGAAAGTTAGAAAGAGAAAGAGAAACAGGTAACGTCATCCCGGGCCGTCGTGGCATTTTAATGAGGTCACACGTGTGTTCCTGTGCAGCTGCTGGTCTTTGCTCTCCCGGGTCCCTCCCCTCTGATTCCTCTACTACCCACTACCAATGCACCTCCCAGGACAGTGGGGCCTCAGGAGTGCCCTTCAAGCAGCCAGCTACTCTCTGCTCTGCCAGATGAAGCGGGCGTTTCCTGGGAAGGGTGGGGCTCTCCTTGAGAAATGCTGGCCAGCCCAGCGGATGGGGGCCAGTACAGTGCGGGGTGATACGGCGCCGTGGGCAACACAGGTGGGGATGTTTAATCACCAGAGCCTTTTTGTGAGCGATGGAAAGAACACATTGATGAAGAGAAAGGGGTGTACTTTCGGTGGGGTGTCCCCAAATCAAAGGTGGTTGAGAAGGGGAATTGTGTTACGCAGATCTCCATCTTCAGGAGTGTCGGCGGAGAAAACCGACTTCTGGCTTCCGAGGCTCCCCCGGGGACACATCACCCAGTAGAGAGGCAGACACACATGTATGCACGCCACACTGATGTACCACACGCCACACATACAGCACACACACCACACATAACACACACACATACAGCACACACACCACATATAACACACACACGACACATACAACACACACCACATATAACACACACACCACACATACAGCACACACATCACACATACGACACACATACCACATACAGCACACACACACCACACATACAGCGCACACACCACACATAACACACACACACCACACATACAGCACACACACCACATATAACACACACACACCACACATACAGCACACACACACACCACATATAACAAACACACACCACACATACAGCACACACACCACACACACAGCACATACACCACACATACAGCACACACACCACATACAGCACACACACCACACATACAACACACACCACATATAACACACACACAGCACACACACAGCACACACACCACACACACAGCACACACACCACACATACAGCACACACACACCACACACACACCACACACACAGCACACACACACTACACATACAGCACACACACCACACATACAGCACACACACAGCACACACACAACACACACAACACACACACCATACATACAGCACATACACCACACATACAGCACACACACCACATACAGCACACACACCACACATACAACACACACCACATATAACACACACCACACATACAGCACACACACACACACCACACATACAGCACACACATCACACATACAGAACACACACAACACACACACACCCCACACATAACACACATACACCACACATACAGCACACACACATACCACATATACAGCGCACACACACACCATACATACAGCGCACACACACCACACATACCCACGCCGTATGCACAAACATGTATCCCCACACATATACTTCTCATACCACACACACAATATACGCCACATACTTCCGTAGACACACACACTCACAACAAACACAGACACACTCCCTCACATTCCTATACCACAGACACACCACACTCATATACCTCCCCACAGTATACATGCACCACACATACCCACAGCATATGCACACATATCCTCACACATATACCCCCCACACCACACATATACACACAAACACCACAGACCCACACTCACAACACACACCACACACATACACACATACACCATATATGCACAGACACACCCCTCCCACATTCATACACCACACACACACCACACATATACACACAGGCACACATGCCTGTACTTACATACACACACACACACACACACACACACACACCCATCTGACAGCACCACGAATCAGGCCAGGATATTGGAGGAGGTGTTTTGGTAAACACAAAATACACCCAGCCCCCTGCCGTCCCCCCTCCCGAACCGCTTCATCTTGTTAATTGGTGAATTCATTCCTAAGCTGCTGTCATCCCGCGCTTGTGTCGCTGCGTGCCTGCGCGTAGCCGGTGCGGAGGGCCTTGGGTGTTGTGTAGCGTGTGCTTTTTGTGTCTTTATTTTAATGTCATTTTTGCCCAGGATTCTGTGATTAGATTTGCCTCTCTCCCAAACTGAAATTTATCTCATTTTCCTTGGAGTCCACAGGGAACTTCTCTCTAGTTTCTGCTGAGGTAGACTTCTACTGTGTGCCGAAAAACGATTTTCTTGTTCTTTGTGCCCTTTTATTTCAAGCTCCAGAATGGAGCACTGCTTTTATGAATGCCAGGTTTCGCGAAAACTCATAACATCTGTCATGGTTAATGCGTAGACACACAATGCCTTTACTCTTTTACAAAGGGTCTCACTGGAGCGATCGCGTTTTCCGACTGCAGCGGGGTCTCCTGCGCCGGCTGTGGTGCTTGGGGTCTCTCTTCCCAAGGGGCAGACAGCCATGCTGGAGTGGCCACCTGCAAGCCTGGTGAGGGACCCATTCCCCAGCGGTAACATCAGAAGTGGAGGGTTTTGAAGATGAGATCTTAACTCGGAATGAAACCCCGGGGTCCGATCTCAGGGTGTTTTCATGTCTGTTCTATACAAAAGGTAGTTTATGCCGAGGAGAAAAAAGATAGCGGCTGCAACCAGGCGTGGCATGACTGGTGAGTCCGGAATGTTTCAGGTGCGAGGAGGGGAGAGGCTGCAGGAGAGGCAGAAGGGCACCCCAGCCCCTCACCCAACACTGTGTGCGCGCTTGGCCCTGGTCCCGGCTCTCGGGGCCTTCAGGTTAATCCACGGTCTGAGTGGCTCACTTGGTCCTGAAATGGCCTGGTGGTGCCTGGTTTAATTTGCCTTTATAAACTAATAGGCTAAGTTGAGCATTTCAAAGGGGCAATTTTTCCTTCTTCAAGTTGCAGTGAACACGTCTTTCAGAATCCAGAGGGAGAATGACACACATGAGGTATGCCCAGGTTAAGGAACACGGTAAAGATTTTAACTGCCTAATAAACTATAAATCCCTAAATAAACTCCTGGACGAGGCAGTAAAAGCTTAGACGTCAACATGCAAAAATGAAACCAGTTTTGTGAGGGTTGGGGGAGTGTGGGTAATTTCTGTTTTTCCTAAAATACATATTTAAAGTGGCAGTTTGACGATGAAAAAAAAGTATGGTTCGGTAATTTTTTTTCTTTTATGTGTTCCTCTTAGAATGTGTGAACACGTGGCGCCGTAGCCTGCATCCCTTATTCTTTTACTTCTACCTTGTAGCTTAGAAGGAAGAAACCTACAACAGCGATGAAAACTATGTATTTTTTTCTACCTGCCAAATGTGTATAGATTAAAAACACTGGATGTTAAGAAATTTTCTTATGCACAAGTGGAATTTGTCTTCTTTTAAAACACGTAAAACATCTTGAAAATGAGACAACTGGGACATGAAAAATGTATGAGATGGCTTTGAGAACCACTGCTGCTCCTTTAATTGCTTGGCGTTCTTCCCCAAGCCCCTTAAGATCGCTTACCTTTGGGTAATGCTCATAAAGTGCAGAGAGCAGCGGGGTTCTTTTAATACGGCAAGGCTTCTCCCCGCCCCCCTCTTAAACGGCCAAAGTTTCAGCCTGTCATATTTGGTGATTTTTTTTATTGTTACAAGTTTTGTTTTTTTATAGTGGATCTGATGTCATCTCATGACATGGCTGTTTAAGACCAGTAAGCAGGCTGGGCGCGGTGTCTCACGCCTGTAATCCCAGCACTTTGGGAGGCCGAGGTGGGCAGATCACGAGGCCAGGAGATCAAGACCATCCTGGCTAACACGGTGAAACCCCGTCTCTACTAAAAATATGAAAAACTAGCCAGACATGGTGGTGGGCGCCTGTAGTCCCAGCTGCTCAGAAGGCTGAGGCAGGAGAATGGCGTGAACCCGGGAGGCAGAGGTTGCAGTGAGCTGAGATCGCGCTCCTGCACTCCAGCCTGGGCGACAGAGTGAGACTCTGTCTCAAAAACAAAACAAAACAAAAAAACAGCAATGCAGAACAGAAATTCCTAAGGAATGATTTAATACCGTGTACACACACACACACATTTATCTCAAGTGAACTTTTAAAGTTGTTTTCCTTGAATACACTTTTTTTTAAAGAAAAATGGTTTTATTAATTTTCTTGTGATGATTATCCAATCTAATAATCTTAAATTACCATAATTTCTTTCCTCTAGAAAGACACTGGCATTGACTGAAGTTGCAAACAAAAATCGCCAATGTATTAAACACTGCAGCTTGTAAGTGCAACGCAGCAGACAGACAGACTGAATGGGCAGGGCTCATGTGCTTTGAGGGGTTCCTGCCTGGCACCTAGCTGAGACCCCTGCCCAGGCGGCAGAGGTGGAGGAGCGAGCTGTCATTCGTAACTGGGCAGCCTGGTAAAACCAAAGCTTGAAGTTCCAGAACTCGCCACAGTGCAGGATCCTGTGAGCAGCAGCTCCTCCAGCCGCCCTCAGACTTGACATCAGCTGGCGCAGCCCCCTGACCTGGGGTGGGGCAGAGACAGGCAGTTAGCTGCGTTGCCCCACCAGAGGACAGAGGAGACCTGGGCTTTCTTAGCATTGCTGCTCGTGAACGTCTGTCAGCTGCAGACTGGATTTTTTTTTTTTTGAAATGGAGTCTCGCTGTGTCTCCCAGGCTGGAGTACTGTGGCGCCATCTTGGCTTACTGCAGTCTCTGCCTCCCGGCCGGGTTCAAGCGATTCTCCTGCCTCAGCCTCCCAAGTAGCTGGGACTACAGGCACACACCACCATGACTAGCTAATTCTTGTATTTTTAGTAGAAACGGGGTTTCACCATGTTGGCCAGGCTGGCTTCGAACTCCTGACCTCAAGTGATCTGCCCGCCTCGGCCTCCCAAAGTGCTGGGATTACAGGCGTGAGCCACTGTGCCCGGTTCAGACTGGATTAATAATTGGTACCTCTTCATAGGACAAAGTGCCATACGACAATGAAAACAAGTGAACTTCACCCACAAGCTATACTGTGAGTGAATCGCACCACCAGATGGCAAAGGAAAGAAGGAGGCCACAGACAAGCATGGTGGGATTCCATGTGCAAAGTTGTGTGTGTTTTTAAAACAGGTGAAACTAAATTCTTTTGTTTAGCGGGGGAATGCAGGAAGTAAAACCTCATTGCTTGCATATACCTTGGATTTTACCAAACACTGGGCTGGGGAAAGCTGTTTTCAAGTTGTACAGAAAGGCAGGGAAGCGAGGATCACAAAAGCATTGTCCTCGCGCCCAGAAATTAAGCAGTTACTATAGAAGTGAAAGGCGGACGTGTGGAAGAGATATCTTGTAAGAGTGTTTTTGTGGTGTCTTCTTGAGAAAGGTTTCGTGGGAGACCTTCCCAGGCTGGCAGGTGGCTTGGCCTCCACCTGTCAGCCCCTGAGCTCCACAGGTGTGCCCTTCCGCCTCCTGCAGCTGCAGGTAGATGCCACCTGTAGCTTTCCCCTCCTGCCTCTGCTGGTCTTCCTGGAGAGATTTAGTTCATTTTAATGATTTTACAGGTCTTATGGAAGGATGCTCACCGCTGTTGCTGCAGACTCCTGAGTTCACTGTGATGAGTTGGGAGCCTTACTGGGAACATTTTCCCTCGTAGGGGATGGGGATCAGGGATGGGGCAGCGGGGCTGTGGAGGGAGTTCCAATCTACATTTCACTCTGAGCATGTCGGGGCAGCCCCCAGTGGCTCTGACAGGCTGTTTTTGCTCCTTCTGCTTTTCCAGTATATGGAATGAGGGCTGGGGGCAGTGTGTGTGCAGAGAAGAGAACAATGGAGCCCATAAATCAGTGCAACCGTCATGATGAAATTGTACATGTCTCTTGAAAGAAGCCACGGAAATTGGAGTGTTTGAAGACAGAGGAGCCGAGGGTATTTTGGGGTGGCCTAGCTTGTTTGTTTCACGAGGCACATCTTTGCTTCCATTAGCAAACGGCACTGCTGTGAACCGGCTGGGTTGGTGCAGGAGCCTTGGAGGTGAGGGGGCAGCTGGTCGTGGAGAGAGGCTTCCGACAAGGGGCAGCATGTGAAGACTGCAGGGTCTGTGTCTGCGGGGTCTGTGTCTGCGGGGGTCTCTTTAGGCGTCTTCAGCTCCATCACCATGTGTTGTAAGACCTGCCCTGGCCTCAGGCTCCTCATCCCTGGCCCACCCACCCACAGTGACGTTTGTGCCCAGAGACATAAGGCAGGGTGCATTCCTGTGCTGGGCTGGAAAAGCAATCATTTCCTGGCAGAGTGCTTGGTCAAGCTGTAAAGTGGTCTCACTTGAACAGAGCCCATGCTATCGAGTTTTATTGGAGCTGTGTTTATCTTGAGCTCTGCGGGAGTCAAAAGCTCACTGGAACTTTTAGGTAAAACCTGTGCATGTGCAGATGGGCCACACTTTCCTTGGTTTCAGGACAACGGTTTTGCTCGACTTTAAAATCACAAGAGCGCTCGTTTGGGATCCGTGCCTTTGGAGAAGGTCTTGACGATTTGACTCCACTTAGGTTTTTCAGTGGAATCTTAAGTGTTTGGATAGATGGGTCCCTTTCTCAGTGCTGTGTGTCCACGTGAATCTCGCTGACCTTTGCTTCTCATGGCTGTCACAGAGCAGCCCTGCCAGCGACGGGACTGGTGGGGCATTTTGTCCCCGTTACTCCATGCATGAGGCAGAGAGAGTATGTCTTCTGCTGCAGCTAGAGTTAAATACAGGAAAATTCATGCCGGGCTGAGTTCGGGATTGATGTTTGCTCTGTGGCTGCGTTAAAAAACAAACCACAAACACGGCTGTCCTTCCACAGGGCTGGCGTTGAGTTAGCAGCTGCCAAATGACTTGTGGGTGGTGGGTTTGCATGTGGCGACGTGGTGCTGGGCATCTGTGGTGCAGGGAAGGGAGGAGATGAAGCCCAGCTGGGGCTCCAGGCAAGTCCACCCAGCGATGCTGAGGACAGCCAGGCCCCGAGTGGGCTCCCATAGCCCACAGTTTCTGGTCTCGTTTCCTGAGCCAGGTTGTGCCTTTCTCTCTGGGTAACAAGATAGATTTACTGACCTTTGCCGTGGAGATCATGTACTTTGGAACCCGAGACCCATTTTTACTTTCCTCTTGTCAGCTGAAACAAAAGCCGGAATGAACTTTACAGCCCGCAGGCCCAGGGGGATGGCCTACCCACTCTGCACGCTGTGTCTTCCCTGGAACCATCCCTGACCTCAGCCTGTGGGTGCTTGAGGCTGGGGGAAAGAACATGGAGAGAAATCCCATGGCTCCTATACGCCTTGGATCTCCCCGAACACTGGGCTGGGGAGAGCTGTTTTCAGGCACAGTGAGGGGACGTCCCTGCCTCCATATCCCTTCAAGCTGAGTCTTGCAGCAGGACTCGGGTCTGCCCTTGGCTGCGTGGGGCAGAGGGGATGCTCCAGCAGGTGCCCAGGATAGCTCCTCCTGCGTGTTGAGGCCCCAGGGAGCTCTCCGGGACTGAGCAGAGCTGATCAGTTGGAGGCTGGCAGGAGTGCAGGCAGCTTGAGGTGGGCATGCAGGTCAGCAGGGTGCGCTGGCCATGGGCCGCTGCTTTTTGATAGGGGGTCATTGAGGGATGTGCATGGAAAGGAGTGCTCAGCTACCCCAGGGGCCTGGGGTGGGGGGCACGGCTCTGGCGTGGCGGTGCCGGTGGTGGGACTGGGAGTTCTTTGTCTTGGAATCAGCTGAGGGTGACCTCAAGAGATGTGACTTGAGCACCTGAAAGGACGTGGCCACCATTTGCTGGGAAAGGGACGGTGGTGGGTGGGGCAAAGCTGGGAGTTGCGATCCGGGCCCAGTGCACTTGGCGTGCCAGCTGGGGGTGGCAGGAGGAGGACCTGCCGCAGAAGTGCAGAGCAGGGTGCTGGAGCCCAGTGTGGATGCTTCAGCCGTGTCCAGCAGGCTGGGTGGCCAAACGGCTGAGCGGCCTGGGGTGTCCTCCCACCCTCCCAAGCATTTACGTCTGTGGGTTGGTGTCGTGGTGACCCATCTGCAATCACCTTGATGCCATGCCTCTTGCCCACGCGGCAGAGAGCACCTGGGTGTTTTGTCCCTCAGCCCGCCTTCCCTGTCGGGTGTTGCAGGGCTTAGGGGAGCCCACTCTGAGCCCCTCACCTGTTTTTGTGTTCTACATCTAAACTTGTGGTGGGCTCCTACCCAGGAGGGCTGTGACCTGGGCAGGGCTCAGGACTGGCACTGTGGTGTCTTCTCTTGGCATCTCTCCTCCTCCTTCCCCTCCACTGCGTTTGGGGCTACAGGAGGCCCCGATTTCCCTCAAGATGGACATTGCATTTCTGGTTGCTGTTTCTCTGCATCGTTTTGGGTGATGTGAGGAGTGTACCTGTCAGGGTCCAACTAGAGAAACAAAGCTCGTAGGAGATATATAGGAAAAGATTTGTCCCAGGGAATTGACTTACTCGGTTGTAAGGTCCGACCAGGCGCATTTGAAATCCATGGGGCCGACCACAGGGAAGGGTGGCTGGAACTGTGGCCACCGCCGAGGCTGCTGTCCCTGGGCGGAGTGTCTTCTTTCTCAGGGAAGCCACTGCTCTGCTTTTGAGGCCTTCGACTCACTGAGCCAGGCCCTCCTGGGTCATCAAGGATTATCTCCCTTACTTAAAGTCATACCTGGAGAGCAGCACCTAGAGTTGCGTTTCTCTGGTGTGTTTGACTGACGACTGGACCGTGGGCTCTGACCATCACGGGTAGGGGACACAGCCGGTTTTCTTTTGTCATTGTGACCCTGGAAGTTGACAGAGACTCATCCAAACTTGTCATTTAACATCTCATGGATGTTTGAAAACATAACATAATCTGTGACTTTTTTCTGTCACTAGTCACTGTGTTTAAATTTTAAAGTAGTGAAGTCTACCTATGTTAATCCAAAGAAGAATTAAGAATTAATTTTCCCTCACACCTGGAATGGCAGTGAAGATGGCTGGAGTTGACTGGCTGTGAGTGTCTTGGGCTCTGTGAGAGATACATTAGGGGATCTCCATTCCTCATCCTGCTCTACAGGGTCAACCTTGTGGTGACTTTATGGTCAAGGTCACCAGTGGTCAGCGTGCAAGTCCAAACAGGACAGAACATCTGTGGCCCAGCCTGACAGAGGCACTGTTGGTCTGGGGCTTTCTGACTTGGACTTCTTTCTTAGGTCCGGGACATGATTGGCTTGCATTTGACCTCGCACATGGCATCTTTTTACAGGGAAGAAGATGGCACCATCTCCTCTGGCAGGGCGAGCTGAAGTCTGCAGTCCTTCACTTGCTTTTTTTTTTTTTTTTTTTTGAGACAGAGTTTTGCTCTTGTTGCCCAGGCTAGAGTGCAATGGCGCGATCTCAGCTCACTGTAACCTCTACCTCCTGGGTTCAAAAGACTCTCCTGCTTCAGCCTCCCAAGTAGCTGGGATTACAGGCGCGCGCCACCACGCCCAGCTAATTTTGTATTTTTAGTAGAGATGGAGTTTCACCACGTTGGTCAGATTGGTCTCAAACTCCTGACCTTATGTGATCCTCCCACCTCAGCCTCCCAGAATGCTGGGATTACAGGTGAGAGCTACCACACCTGGCCCTTCACTTGCTTTTTTGCAGGGGAATGGATGTTATCCCCCCAGATGCCTCTAAGGAAAAGCGGCACCAAATCCTCCCTTCATTTCCACCAAACGCTGCCGGTCGCTTCCAAGAAGACATATGATTCCTCTCAGCCCGAAACATGACTTCATGCTTGTGTTCTTTTTCTTAAAAATAATAACAAACTTACATTACAAAAGTAATAATACAATTTGTTTTTTTTTGAGATGGAGTTTCGCTCTTGTTGCCTAGGCTGGAGTGCAGTGGCTTGATCTCGGCTCACCGCAACCTGTGCCTCCCTGGTTTAAGCAATTCTCCTGCCTCAGCCTCCCGAGTAGCTGGGATTACAGGCGTGCACCACCACGCCAGGTTAATTTTGTATTTTTAGTAGAGACGGGGTTTCTCCATGTTAGTCAGGCTGGTCTTGAACTCCTGACCTTAGGTGATCTGCCCGCTTCAGCCTTCCAGAGTGCTGGGGTTACAGGCGTGAGCCACCACGCCCAGCCACAAATTTTTTAAGAAATTGAAATCATAGAAAGTGTGTACTATCTATTCCTTCCCAGGTCTCAAGGGCAAATGCAGCTCCTGGTAACAGTTCGATGTCTACCTTTTCAAACTTGAGTTTCTCTACACACACACACACACACACACACACACACACACACACACGCACAGTTATTTAGTTTTGGTAAAATGTATTCATATTAACTTTGTTTTTCAAATGTTTTCTCTCAATATAATAACATAAACTTCCATCAATGACTGAATGCATAATTCTTTCTTACTCTTTTTAATGGCTGCAAAATAAACTCAGAGCTCCATTTCCTCTGTAAATAAACAAGACCGTTGCCCACTCTACCCAGCTGGGGGAGGCTGGTGGGCTGCAGTCTACTTTCCTGCTTCTGCAGTTGGGTTTTGTGTTGTTAGTGCTGTGTGCTCTCAAACCTGCTTATGGGAGTTGTGTTTGTTATTGTACAGACGTAGCTTTCTTTTCTTTTCTTGTTTTAGAGACAGAGTCTCACTCTGTTGCCCAGACCGGAGTGCAGTGGTATGGTCATACCTCACTGCAGCATTGAACTCCTGGACTCAAGTGATCCTCCCACCTCAGCCTCTAGAGAAGCTTGGACTAACAGGTTCATACCACCATATCGGGCTAATTTTTAAATTTTTATCTTTTGTAGAGACAGGGTGTCACTATGTTGCCTAGGCTGGTCTCGAACTCCTGGGCTCAAGCAATCCGCCCGCCTTGGACAGCCAAATTGCTGGAATTACAGGCATGAGCCACCACACCCAATCAGAAATAGCATAAATGACATAATCTATAAATTTCGTGGGTATAAAGAAAGGAAAAACTCAAGTTGACTGATTCGAAAATACAAATGTGAGGAAAACTTTTAAAGATAATTTCTGTTGAATTAGATATGAATCATAATGAAAGTTGATCAGGATTTTGTATTCAGATGCATAGGTGCATTTATACACTTCACTTTAAGAAAACCAGACCAGGAAACAGATGATATATGTGATTTGTGAAGAAATGAATGTGAACAGCAACAAGTAGATTTTTTACTCAAAAGAAAGGGCTGGGCTGTACATCTGTTGATTGATTAAAATGGTTCATTTATGTGTGTTACGTTAAAAATATTTATTGTAGGTGTGGATCATTATTTATAGTGCCTAACTTTATCATTTTTAATGTTTCCATTAATGAACATTCATATGAATGAAGATTCATATGGATCTTGGTTATATCCGTAGGAAGGCATCAGCTGGTCCAGTTGCAGAATACAGCTGTGCCTTCATTTCACTGCTCCCTGCTGTAGTTATTTGCAACTTTCTTTCCCTTGGTTTCAGGTAACCTGGAAATATTCACAGAATACACCTGAGCTCACAGCCTTCTTTGAGATGCCTGCTTTTTTTTTTTTTTTTGGGAGATGGAGTCTCGCTCTGTCACCCAGGCTGGAGTGCAATGGTGTGATCTTGGCTCACTGCAACCTCTGCCTTCTGGGTTCAAGTGATTCTCCTGCTTCAGCCTCCCGAGCAGCTGGGATTACAGTTGCATGCTGCCATGCCCAGCTAATTTTTTTTTTTTTCTTTTTTTGTATTTTAGTAGAGATGGGGTTTCACCGTGTTGCCCAGGCTGGTCTTGAACTCCTGAGCTCAGGCAATTCACCTGCCTCACTCTCTCAAAGTGCTAGGATTACAGGTGTGAGCCACCACGCCCAGCCGAGATGTCTATATTTTATTACAAATGTGCCCATACACTTCTGAGAAGGGTAGAGTGTGTTAATCTGTTTGTCTCACTCTGGCTGCACTCCCCAGAAACTGCCTGTGAAGTTTAATTGGCTTGGAGGTGGGACAGTGCCATGATGTCTAGTTAACATATATTTAAGTTATACCTTGAGGCCATTTGAAAATGGAATTCTCCTTAGTGCCCAGCTTGTGTTTATCCTCTTATGTTTCTAATCATTTAACCATTTAAAATAGGGAGATGATGAGACACTTGCAAGACTTTTAAGAAATTAATCTTCCACTTAGCTTTTTATAATGTTAATTAATGTCTATACCAAACTCAAAGCAAACATTAATGGTGTAATAATCTAAGTAGTCTATTTAATATCAAGGCTAATTCAGAAAGCCTTGTATGAGGTTGCTCAGCATGTCTTGTCAGTGTATTGAGACAGGAAACAGAAACAAGGGGCAAGCTAATGGATTGTAGAAGATGCAGTTACTATTTTTAAGAGAATATGTACTTTTATTTATTTATTTATTTATTTATTTATTTATTTGAGACAGGGTCTTGCTCTGTCACTCAGGCTGGCATGCAGTGGCACAGTCTTGGCTTACTGCAGCCTCGTCCTCCCGGGTTCAAGTGATTCTCCCACCTCAGCCTCCTGAGTAGCTGGGATTACAGGCGTGCACCACCACGCCCAGCTAATTTTTGTTTTTTTAGTAGAGATGGGGTTTTGCCGTGTTGGCCAGGCTGGTCTCAAACTCCTGACCTTGAGTGATCCACCCACTTCGACATCACAAAGTGCTGGGATTATAGATGTGAGCCACCGCGCCCGGCCGAGAATATGTACCTTAAAGCCCAAGTAAATAGACTAAAAACTTTTAGAATTAATTTGTGAACTTACTAATGAATTTACATACAATATATTGGAAAAGATTTCCCATGTATCATCAATAATCAGAAGATGTACAGGGGAAACATTCCATTGCAAAAAGCAAAATAGATAAACCACATAACTGTGCCATCAAAAATATGCAGGTGCTGTTGAAATAACCTAAAAACTTGACCAAACAATAGGAAAGTATGTAAGAATAATGACATTTTCAAAAGTACAATAATTTATTTATGCTCTGGAAGACTGAATGTTTTCAAGATGTCAGTTCTTCCAAAGGTAGCAAACATTTAAAATAACCCCAAGCCACATCCCAGTGGGACTTTTCAGGGGTGCTGGACAAAAGGATCCTATAACCCATTTGGAGGAATAAAGAAATGACAAATGCCAAAAAAAATTTTGAGTATGGTAAGTGATGAAAGGAGATCTTTACTGTGCTTTCAAATACATTGAACAGCTGCAAAAACTACAGTATGGTACTGCCCGAAATGATGAATACTGATAGGAGAACAGGCAAAGGAGACAAATACATTTTTTTCAGAAGGAAACTACTATGGTTGGTATAAAAATTTTTAGAAGTCCTGAGAATCATTGAAATTACGGAACTAGAGATTAAGCCTACCATGGAACACTTTTTGGTTATCAAATTGAACAAAATTATATTGATACTGCTGATTGATCTGTACACTGGACCAGTCTGTACATTGGACTAGTCTCTTGAGAGAACCTTTTGGGCCATGCATCCTGAACCCACCCCCTGCTCCTTGGACCCAGTACTCTTACTTCTAGGAATCTGTCCTAAGTAAATGGGAAGAGAAATAAAGATTGACAGATGGGAAGTGTATCATAGCTTTATTTGGTGCAGTTGACAATTAGAAATGAACCTAGTGTTCAGAAGCAGAAAAATACTTAAGTACATTTGGTAAGCTACATAGATATTTATTTATTTATTTATTTATTTATTTATTTATTTATTTGATGGGGTTTTGCTCTTGTTGCCCAGGCTGGAGTGCAATGGCACGATCTCTGCGCACTGCACCCTCCACTTTTTAAAAATCACATTTTCAAAAAAAAAAAGATAGCAAAACCTTCAAAATATAATATTCATGTATAATGATATGGGAAAGTTTTTATAATATAATGTTGATTTAGTCAACTAAGACACACTGAGTGCTTATTAGGACCCAGGCAGTGTGCCAAGCTCACAGGAGACACTTGACTATGTAGAAGAATTGCCTGCCTTATGGAGCATGTAGTAGGGGGCAATATAACAAAATATTATTAATATTATTTTAAAAAGTAATATAAGAAGTTCAATTTATGAAATGACTAATCTTGTAAGAAAAAGTGAACTGTAGAGTGTGTACATAGTTAGGGAAGTCAGAAGGCCGTGCATCAAAACTTTAATAGTGGTCTTGTCTGGTAAACATATGGCAGATGATTTTTGTTCATTATTCTTTCTAGCACTTTCCCAATTTTCTGTAAAAGCTGATTTGCCTTTTAATAATCAGAGCAAAGTTATAAAAGAAACTTCAGAGTCTCCCCTTCCCAAAATGTTACTGGACACAGTACATACTTGTTGATGATTGACATTTACAAAAAATCACATTTATTTAACCCAATAATTAACCACTGATTCCTGCATAGTTATGCTGGTACAATGGCACGATCGTGTAACTAACCAGTGTATTTCTTTTTGTTGTTGTTGTTTTTGTTTTTTTGAGATGGAGTCTCACTCTGTCACCCAGGCTGGAGTACAGTGGCGTGATCGCGGCTCACTGCAAGCTCCGCTTCCCAGGTTCATGCCATTCTCCTGCCTCAGCCTCCCGAGTAGCTGGGACTACAGGCACCCGCCACCACGCCTGGCTGATTTTTTTGTGTTTTTAGTAGAGACGGGGTTTCACCATGTTAGCCAGGATGGTCTTGATCTCCTGACCTCGTGATCTGCCCATCTCGACCTCCCAAAGTGCTGGGATTACAGGCGTGAGCCACCGCGCCCGGCCTGTTGTTGTTGTTTTTTAAGGAACACAAATAAAAATGTAAGGTTTACATCAAGGTTAAAAACACGAGATAAGACAGGGGGTCCGGAGGTGTGTGGAGACATAGCTGGGTATAAAAATGAAATGGCGTGATTGCTGGTAGAATGTTCGCTGTGCTGTACCATGTTCTATCCTCCATACATTCAGTCCTATGAATGGGAAGGGCTCATCCCTCCCATTCTGTAGATGAGAATACTGAAGCCTCGCAGTCATGCTTCTTGGGAGCGTCCTGGGTAGCCCTGGCCAAGGTGGGCTTTGAAGGCCAAGGTGGGCTTTGAACCAAGGGAGCCTGGGCTGTTAACTACAAAACCACAGGACACGTACAACATGAGACATCGACATTCCCTGTCCAAATCGCCAGCAGGCAGGAGGGTGAAGCCACCCAGTGAGAGTTCCTAAGAGACCGAAGGGAGGAGACCCACACTTCTGCTGGATCAAAGCTGATGTAAGTCAGCAGTAAAGCTTTTCATTGGTTTATTTGCCAATGGAAGGACCTTCTTGCTTCAGAATCAGTGTTTGCCCAAGACAGCAATTTGTGGAAATGGAGAAAATCTGAGAATTCTTCTGTGGCTTTGCTAAATTGAGGCTCATCCTCCGCAGTCCATCCTACCCTCCCCCACTTTTTTTCAGCAAAATAAGTGGTAGTTTACTCACCTTCTAGGCATAAGAGTCATCCTTTCACTGTGGTGAAACCAGTTCAGAGCTGACTCAAAAGTCCTGTGACTTGTTGAAATACAACATTGGATGGGTGCCTCCTGTTCTCTCCCGGCATTCCGAATACTGGTGTTGGGATGTTTCCTGACACCCACCTTCTCCCACTGCCTGGGTCTGTTCCTGTGCAAGTCTTTCTGCATCGTCTGGGCAATGGCAGCTGTCCAGATCTTCCAAGGGCAAGATCTCAGGATGGTTTCACAAGTACTTTGCACTCTGTTTTATCTTCTCACCACAGGGGAATTAGAGGTGAATTACAGGTAAGTGGAGCCCACCGGGTGCCCCACAAGTTTGGTGACTTTGCCCCAGGTGTCCAGGTAGGTGAATAGCCCATCACGTGCCCCGCACTTCCAGGGAGCGTCTCTCCTAGCACCTGGGAGCATCTGCTGCCGAGTGGGGTGTGGCTGGAGCAAGCTTGAACTTTATTGCGTGTCCCCAGCCTTCCCTGATTACCAGAGGCTTTCTTCCGCATCCTGGGAGGGGCGCCCCGCTTTAAGGGCTTCTGTGTGTTACAGACATACTGCCAGCGGTGGAAACAGATGTATGTGTTTTTCGTGTTGGCCCCCGTGTCTGAAAGACACATGTTACTTGTCACTGGCTTACTTAAGGCCACAAAGAAACATTGACAGCCCAGCCCTGTGGCCTGTCTGACTTGGGAACAGGACCCAAGCCCCGAGCTCCCTCTTCCTTTTCATTTCCTTGAGGCCAGCGGGCTGGGGGTGCCCTGTGGGCAGCGCTGTTCACCAGGTTAAGGGGGCCCCTGTTTTGTCAGAGAAGAAAATAACAGCTGGCAAGAGGCCTTGCCCGGCACCCCCTCCTGCCAGGGCAGGCTGCTTCCTAATTGCAAACACATGGGCTGGTTCCAGAGTGTGGGGACGGATTCCATGTCCCGCCTGGGAGAGCTGTGTGTGTCCCACCCCCGATGCCCTGTTTCTCATCAAGGAAATGGGGGTGTTGCATACCAGGGCCGGAGGACAGCTGCCTCGGGTGGGGGAGTCCCTGGGCACTCCCAGATGTGCCTGCTGGGAACATTTTTGGTGTGCGTTGAAACATTGGGATTTGTTGCATTTCATCGTCCTCTGTTTCCTACTGCATTTTTGGTGAGTGCTTTTGAATTCTTTCTCCCTTTCCCTTCTCTTCCTGTGAGAGTTAGCCACTATGCAGTAGACCTGTTGAATGCACTGTGTCCTGCAGAGGGGGTGCCCTGCACAGGGGGTGCCCTGCACCGGGCACGTGCATGTTCCTATCTGTTAGTGAAGTTTCGTGCCCACTTCACTGGGAACATGAAGTGCCAGGGGATGCTGATGCTGTAGTCCCAAAAGGCCACACCCTAAGTGGGAGAGGCCCCTCCAGCAGGAAGCACAGTGAGTTTGGCTGGGGGAACCCCACAGGCATGTAATCCAAGGGACTTGGACAGAGTGCCCAGCTTCATCACTTCCTTGTGGCTCTTGAGCCTTTGTTTACCTGCCCGAGGCTCATCCTTTACCTGTAAGATGCCCGCAATGGTGTCTCTCTGGGAGGGTGGCCTGGTCATGATAATTACCTGGGAACTGTGAAGTAGAGAAAGTCTGGCAGATTCTGTTGTCAGCACATGAAATTCTTATTTTCTCCGCCTGTCGACTTAGACGCACTGCTGTGAAGCACCAGCTCATTGCGAAAAGCCTATTTTCCCTGAGATCTGTTAGTGGAGGTCTGTTAGTGGGGGTCTGTTAGTGGGGGTCTGTTAGTGGAGGTCTGTTAGCAGGCTGAACCTGAGTACAGGTGTGGAAGAACAGCAACAAACTGCGAGGATCTTAGAGGAACAGCCGGTGAATCCAGCAGAGATTGTGTATTTCAGAGAAATTTAGGAGATTGAGAAGTCTCATGCCTTTGGAGCTCCTCATGCCTTGGGGGCACCTTTCCTGATGCCCCAGCCTAACTAAATGTAATCCTGTTTATTCATCGTCACCTTGGGAATGAGGGCCTCTGTATTCCTTTTCATTATGAGAGTTTTCAAATATGTACTTGAAAGATAATACTGCAAACACACACATAAACTCTCCACCCAGATTCAGCGGTTGTTAATAGTATGCTGTTTCTTGCCCCCACTTCCTCTCTGCCCCTTAAGTCCATATTTTATAAACATTTGTTGCTGAGGCTGGGCACGGTGGCTCATGCCTGTAATCCCAGCACTTCGGGAGGCCGAGGTGGGTGGATCACGAGGTCGGGAGTTCAAAACCAGCTTGGCCAACGTGGTGAAACCCCGTCTCTACTAAAAATACAAAAAAAAAAAAAAAAAATTAGCTGGCATGGTGGCATGTGCTTGTAATCCCAGCTACTTGGGAGGCTGAGGCAGGAGAATTGCTTGAACCTGGGAGGCAGTGGTTGCAGTGGGCTGAGATCATGTCACTGTATTCCAGACTGGGCGAGAGAGCAAAGTACTCTGTCTTGGAAAAAAAAAATTGTTACCGAACAGTTTGAAAATAAGTTGTTGACATCATGACATTCCCCCACCCCAAATATATGAGAATTCATCTCCTCTAAGAAAAACAGTGTTGTTCTCCATAATGGCAGCACCATTCTTATGTGGAACAAAATGAACAGCAGTCCCATGATACCATCTGATGGTTACTTGATGTTCACCTTTCTCCAGTTCTCTTCAGAATGTGTTAAATATCTGCTCTGTCTGCAAACCTGGATCTGCTTGTTATAACTACTCAGACTCTTTAATCGAAAACAGCCCTTCCTTTTTGTTCTTATCTTTGTGACATTAACTGTTAGAAGAGGAAAAGCTAGTTATCTTCTAGAACGTGGCACCTTTGAATTAGTGTGACTGTTCCTCTGGTGATGTTTCTTGCTGTCTCCCTTACTGTCTTCCTCTGCCCTTGTGTTTGCTGTCATGCTGGATGTCTGCCCGTCTGTGGCCAGAGCACTTACTGGAGAAGCTGTGCACTTCCGGCTGCATCGCACGTGGGGGCCAGTGGTCCCACTGTCAGAGACGCTAAATCCGACCACCTGGTTAGAAGCGGCTGCCCCTTCTCCCGCTCCTCTGAAAAACCATGTTGTTTTTCCGCCTGTCCCGGGTATAAAATCCGTAGGACGACACTTGGACATTCTGTATCTATCTTGTTCCCCAAACAGCCTTCTGCTCAGTGGTTTTTGCATCCAGTGAGTCTTGCCTGAATCAAGAATTTTATGGCAGGTTGCAAAATGATCATTTTCTAACTTTGCCATTTCTACCGAAAAGAAAAGCCCCCTCTGCCAGTTTTTGAGAATCGTTGATGGCTGATGATATTTTTAAAAACTCTGTGTACTACAGAGTCATTTTTGTTCTTCCTGATGCTCCAATTCAGTCTATGGGAGCCCAGGAAGCAGATGCCTTTGTTCTTTTAGTTTTTGACTCTTTCTTGCCACCTGGCATGGTGAGATACCCTGGCTCACCTTGTATTATACATCCCCATTGTCCAGAGCGAAGATGAACTGTTTTTCCAAGGTGCTCTGGTCCTTGGTGATGGTGTGTAAACACCAATGCATGGATGCTGGTGTGCTCAGGGACCCTGGGCGGCTGCTGCCTCCAGGCCTTTTAAATAGCCAGCTCCAGGAGAAAACATGTTTAAAAATCCTGACTTTGTATAGCTGGTTCCAGTTCAAATTTCATATTTAAATGTTGGCCTCTTTACATTTCCATCACTTCATGGATTTCTTTCATCCTGATTTGGGTCGACTGCCCTATTTACAATTTGTTTTGAAGCATCTTTTTTTCTAGCCTTTTCCTGGTTTTTGTTTAGCTGTGAGGCTTTTTTGTTTATATATGTATTTTTAGCTGTCTTCTTTCCATCTTTCCTTTGCTTGTGTCCATCTTTCACTAAATATACATTCAGCATCGGTTTTATCCAAGAAACAGGAAACCTTGAAGGACAAGGACCCTGGGTCCCAGTGCCTGGAAACTGCTGAGTAGATAGTACAGTGGGTGTGATGAGTGCTGGGTAATGACACCAGGGCTGGAGTCCTTGCCTAAGGTAGAGATGCGAGGATCTTCCCCAAGGCGGTAATATTTGTGTCCTGGAGTGAACGTCTGAGCCAAGATGATGTTTGAGGATAGTGGAAAGACTAACGCTTGGCACTGACAGATGGTTGACTCACATTTGGAAGGGCTGGAGAACGAGGATGGGGGAGTAAGTGACTCACAGGTGAGCATGTGGGTCTTTCGGGGGTGCAGGGCTGTGGAGGGGAGCTGTGGGGTAGGGGGGTGCTACTGTAGGGGGCAGTCTGATCTGCAGGTGTTGCTGAGGGAGCAGGCTGCCGGGAAGACCAGTCAGCCAGTGTGGAAGGGAGACCACCAGGAACGGTACAGACAGTAGAACGGTGGCTCCACGGTGGAGGGGAGGTGCTTTTTAACTAAAGAAGTTGGGCAATAATAACGAAGCGATGCATGCCTGTCATATACCGTATTTATTTGCAAAGGCTGCTGCAATAAAGTGCCACAGACTGACAGACTGGACGGCTTAAACAGCAGAAATTTGCTTTCTCCTAATTCTGGGGACCAGAAGTCCAAGATCAAGGTATGGGCAGGAATGGTTCTCCTGAGGCCTTTCGTTGGATTGCAGACACTGTCTTCTCCCTGTGTCCTCACATGGCTGTCCCACTGTGCATGTCTGTGTCCTCACCTCCCCTTCTTTTTTTTTTTTTAATCTTTCTTTTTTTTAGCTATTCTTTTTTTGAGACAGAGTCTCATTCTGTTGCTCAGGATGGAGTGCAGTGGCATGATCTCAACTCACTGCAACCTCCGCCTCCTGGGTTCAAGCGATTCTCCTGCTTCAGCTTCCTGAGTAGCTGGGACTACAGGCGCGTACCACCACGATCCATGATCTGCCTGCCTTGGCCTCCCAAAGCACTGGGATTACAGGAGTGAGCCACTGCGCCTGGCCTCACCTCCCCTTCTTCTAAGGCCATGGGTCATAGTGGATTAGGGCCCATGTATAGGACTTCAGTTTAACTTTGCAAAGACCCTAAGGAATAAGGTCACATTCTGAGGGACTGGAGGTTTTAACTTCAATATATGATTTTGGGGGACACAACTCAACCCATAACACACCCATCGATGGGAAGCTCTTGGCTACGTAATAACCCACTGGACTACGAAACAGCATTGCGCACATGGGTGTGGAGGGGAGGGGAGGGAGGGAGCCAGCGTGGTGATGGACCCCGTGGGTAGATTGCCTGCCGTGGCTCCTGTTGATCTGGGGACCACACTGAAGCCACTGTGCATTTGCTCTGTTCAGGGCTGGGGAGGCGACTGCCTGGCTCTTTGTGAGGTCCCCAGGACACCCCAGATGAATGTGTTCAGGGCATTGAACTCTGCTTCCATTGGTCTCTGCTGGGGCCTTGGTGTCCATCTTGCTCAGATTCCTGGCTGACTGTAGAGGGCTTCCTGCCCTGGGAGCGTGGCTTTGCTCGGGTCTTGAGGATTAGACTTGGAGCCTCAGGAGAAACACGTCCGTCTTCCGACATTGTCTTGCTTACTGAATTAAAATTTGAGGTGGGGGCAGTGCATTTTAAAAGCCAAAACAAACATGGATATGTAATGAAGGATGCAAAATGTACGTTAATTTTTAAGTAGAAAGAAAAAAGATTACAAAGATAGCTCTAGTGTTGAAGGCGGCATTGTGAGAGACTCATCACCATCCCGACCTTCTTGCCGCCTCTTCTTCATATGAGAGGTGTGCACACACAGACACACACGGGTACAGACACTGTCAAAGACAGACACATACACATTCAGAGGCACACACACAGACATACAGAACACTAAACAGACACACAGAAATACAGACACGCACAGAGAACACACTTAGAGACACACCGGCAGACACGCAAAGACAAACATAGACACACACAGAATACTCAGACACACATGCAGAATTTGAATGACACACACACACACAGATACATACTCAAAGACACAACACAAAAACACACAAAGACAGATACACAGACACACTGAAAGACACAGACACACAGAAACACACCAACACACACTCAGACACTCAAAGACAGACACACAGAACAAGACACACAGAATACTCAGATACACACAAAGATACGCACTCAAAGACACACACAAAGACAGACACAGAACACACGCCAAGACAGATACACAAAGAGACACACAGACACATACACAGACACACAGAACACACAGACACACTCATACGCAGACACACACAGAACACACACACACACTCAAAGACACGCACATAGACACGCGCATCGTCACAGACATAGACACACACACAGATGAGCAGCCTTGCCTGTAGCCCTGAAGGTTGGTGTCTGGGAAGCAGGACCTTCACTGTGCAGCGACAGCTCTGCCAGGAGCCTGGGGGTGGGGGTCCGCTGCTCAGTGACAAGGTCGGCGCTTCTGTGGGGTTCCCATGCTGTGTCAGTGCTGGCCCTGGGCTGACACCTCATTGCCCCAGCAGCTCCCTTTGGCTTCAGGGTTCACCAGGGCTCATCCTGGGCCGCAGTCCGTTCACCCCACTGTGGCCATTTCCCTCCTCTAGACCCACCAGGCTCCTGGCTGGGAAGAGAGGAAGAGGTGGACCACCTCTCTGGGGACTGACTGGACGGAGCTGGGGGGCGGGGGGGTGTGGGTTCTTCTTGAGATGGAAGAAGGGGGCTATCCTTCAAGAACAGAGACAGAACAGCACGCCCCGCAGTGGAGGGCGGGGCCAGATCCTGCGGGCTGGGGAGGCCCTGGTCCCCCAGGCTGCTCTGGGTAGGGCTCAGGGTGGGAGGGAGTTGAGTTGGTGGCTTCCTGTGCAACTAAGAGAGGCCAGAGGTGAGGCTGCCCGAGGCTCTGAGTGGGCTGTTCTCTGCGCCATTGGTATTTCCGTCTCCGGGACTGCTGGGGCAGTCGCGAAGACCCCCTGAGCCCACTCTGTTCTTTCTGTTTTCTCATGGGTACAGCGTTAGGCTTCCTGTGCCAGTGTGGGTATGGTCTCTTTTCTTCTAGAGGGTCCCGGGGCCTTTCTTTGTGGCATATGCTTCCTCTCTCCCACCTCAGAAGGCTCTGTTAGGAATGGTTCAGTCATTGCAGACATTGCCATGTCACCTGAGGGGTCTCCACCTCCCCTGGGGTCCAGGTGGCATGAGGGGCCCCCGGGAGAGGGCTGGCTACGGGGGCCGGGGCAGGGCCGGCGTGGTGGGTGGGAGTCGGTGGTTGTGGAGTACGGGGAGACAGCCTGTGGGGGGTGTGGCATTTTGTACCAGTTAAAGATACTGCAGGAGATACATGATTGTGCTGTTGCAAAAAAAGTTTAGGATTTCTTCCTTCCCTGAATGAAAGACGTTTAGCCTTGCATATCAGAGAATAGGAATCTGTCATCGGAGAAGTTACTAATTTGCAGTTCTGTGACACAGATTTGCGTAATTAGAGGATTTGATCGCCACGCTTGTGAAACCTATACAAATGTTGGTCCACGTTCTTGGAAAGAAGTCAAACTTTGAGGCTGTTTGAGCGAGTCATGATTCTTTAAAGTTGCCACAAGCTGGATTGATTTAGTTTGGCAGAAACTACAAAAACAAACACGGAGTTTAGAAAAGCAAAGACTCATGTGATCACTGCTCTGGCCCCAGAGAAAAGGAAATGCTTCATAAATTGCATCGCGGACCAGAGCGTGTTGAGGCTCCCTCTCCCCCACCTGATAATTTTCAGATCGTCTGGAATAGCTATAAACAAAAGCTGGAGACGCTAAAACAGCCCATGGCCCATTCCCCTCCCTCTCCTCCCTCTTTCCCCTCCTCCCACCTCCCCTTAACAACTAGCTGGGCCTTTGTTTTCTCTTTGCTTTTACTCCTTAAGTAAATCTTAATCAGGGTCGTTAAACCCAGCCTTGACTTTCTTTCCGTTCCCATGGATACCAGATGGGGCCTCATATTGGCAAGGTGGCCATAGGACCGCAGGACCCAGGAGGCCTCGATGGGTGCCTGGCAAGTGGAGGGGGTGCTGCTCCTGGCGCTGGTGGCTGGGCAGGATGGTCCTGGGCATCAGTGCCTGGCCCAGTGCAGCTCAAGATAGAACCTCTTCCCTCCCCGGAGGAGACGTGCACAGGTGGCCAAGCTGGAGGCGCCTGCAAGTTGCAGGGGTCAGAGGTAGCAGGTGGCAGCCATCAGGATCTGTCCAAGCCGAACCCTTTCCCCAGTGCCTTGTGGTAGAGACCATCTCTATCTTGCCGGTCACTGTCTCTATCTTGCACAGCCACCTGCAGTGGTCCTATAGCTGCATTGGTCTGGGATTTGCCAGGAACCCTGGACCCCATGGAAGGTCTCCTGCCCTCCTCGGCGGAGGCACGCCGGGGTCCTGGCACGAACTCAGGTTGGGGACGGTCCTCCCCGCTGGGTCCCGGCCTTCTTTCCCCATCTTACTTCGGTAAAGTCAGGTTGGCTGAGAGACATGCAAGCCGACCGCCTCACCAGCACTGAGCCACTGGAGTTGTGTTTGAAACGGCAGATGTCAGCTCTGCCCTCCACCTGCTCAAAGGCCCCGAGTGGGAGGGAGGGAAGCTTCTGGAAGGCAGGCAGAACCACAGCCCACGGGTCTCCCCGCAGGCAGTCTGTATTTCTCCTTCTGAGATGTTTGAAATGATTTAAAAGTATAGATTGTCAGTTAAAGACACCTCTTCAAATGCTTTGTCACATTTTTAGGAGATTTAAGATCATGTCAACTTAAGGTAGTGCAGCTTTGCTGTGGGATGGTTATCACTTTCTCTCCAAGAGTCTTGTCTCTGAAGTGGGGCTGAAAACCAATGGTGAGTGGTAAATGCTGGTCTCTTCCCCCTTCTCCCACACCCTTGCTCCTTTATCTCATGTTTAAATCCTCCATGGACTGACATGTCATCTCCCTGGAAATATGCAGAACCAGGCAATTCTAGTGTGTATGTGTGTGGGGCTGGGGGGCGGTAAACAAGGACCCACTGAAGGAGGAGATCGCGGATGCCAGGGAGGGCCCTGCATACCACAGCGGAGGAGCTGTGGGGTGGTGGGGGAGCCTTGGCAGGTGGGCAGGAAGCCTGGCGGGGGAGGTGGCTTCCGCAGGGAGATCAGGTCCAGGCTGGAGGACAGAGCTGGCATTCGGGGCAAGGCCGAGGAAGCAGGAGTGTCCACATCTCAAGACAGGAAGGAGCGTGGGTGATCTGAGACCAGCCAGAGGGGCAAGGGGGCTATTCTTGTGGGAGATGAGGCTGCCCAAAGAGCCTGGGCAGGTCCTCGGCTGGGGCTGGTGAAGATTTGGAGCTTAGTTGAGGTAGGCGGAGATGCCTTGGAGGGTTTCGGCAAGGAGGAGTGTGATCTCATTGATCTCACGAAGGGTTTCCTGTGGCTGTGAACATTCGGGTAAAGTGGTAGAGCGTGGAGATGGGGCTGGGCCACAGCGGTGAGCCCGAGCAAGGTTGCTGGTGGCTGCCGTGAGGGCAGGCCCAGGAGAAAGACAGGGGACTCCAAGACCTGTATTGGGGTAGAACTGACGACCAATGGACCGGCTTGAGGAATCCAGGGAAGAGGGAGCCAGATGGCATCAGGTGTTTGCCTTGACCCACTGGGTAGAAGGTGAGGCTGCTTGCTGTTTATGGGGAAGGGTTTTCTGAGAGAGGAGATGCACAGGCTTTGGGGGTGACTGTGAGCAGGTGGAGAGTGGCCCGGAGGGTCCCATGGGGCAGGCTGAGTTTGTGCTGTGGGAGCCAGTCTCCGGGCAACCCCTTCCGTGGGCACTGATGGTTTTGTGTCGCTGTTGGGTTTTTGAGACACGCTCATCTCCGTATATCTGTGTTTGCTAGGGATGTGATGGTATCCTTCCGATCAACTGAGAAGGGCCTTGGGAGCTACTCTGCATTGCGGGATGGTTTGGCATCCTGTGAAATAGTTTTCCTGTGCAGGGAGTTTATCCACAGACCATGAGTTTCAGGGAAGCTGACAGTCACAGAGCCGTCACAGTGCCATCACATTTTTCGTCAAGAATACCTCTCGATAGCAGGTAGTTTCTGAGTTAAGAACAGTATTTACACTGTTTATTTGAGGATTAGTGAAAATCCTGCAACTCACTATATGCCTGTCAAAGGCAAGAGGAGCTTGATTTAATGCCTCAGTCTGGTTGTACTCATTTTACCTGTGAACATTTAAGCACCTTTTTTTTTTTGGACCCATGTATTGTAATTGCCTTTAAAGTTTATTTTTCAAACCATGTGACAACTTTTATTGTGAATGAAAATGCCTGTGGTTTCTTTGCTCCTTGGAGGAAGCTATACCGCTCTGTAATAACTGATCATAAGAGAAAAATCATTTTATACACACCATGAATCTGTAACATGGCATGTTGGGAAGCCATAGATCATTTTAAAATGTAATGCATATCATTTATTATGGAAAAAGGTAGTTTTTGGACGTTATTGGATTTCCTTCTTGAAACATAAGCTATATAACCACGATCTTTTTCTTAAACCCATTCGGTAAGTAGGCCTCCTCAATTCCCTACAAGAATTAAATTACTTGTATTCCCTGGTTCTGCCTTAGAGCTGTTACTGTTTTTCCATGTCCTGTTTTCCAAGCAGGCACATCTCTGAGTCATTGCTTGGGACAATCACTTGCAGGTGCTTCGGGGAGTTTCCTGTCTTCACACCATCACCCTGATCCTTGAAAGGCAGAACCCTGTCATTTTTATCTTACAGAGAAGAAATTAGGAGTACATGGTGGTAATGTCCTACCGTTTGACTTAATGAGGGATCCTGTAAATGTGGGAGATCTGAAATTAACTTTTTGTCTTTAATTTGTGGATTTCTTCCAAAATGTGGTACGTAACAGCTGGTCCGCTTTAGTGGTATCGCTTATGGTGATGTTATTTTTGTGTTCAGAAGTCATGGCTTGTCAGCGGCTGGCAGTCGTGGAGGTGACCAGATTCTAGGATGGCGCTGTCATGCCAGGGTCCCCCGGAGCCTGTCTCACCTGCATGGTGGGTGGCTGCTCTTCTCCCTGGAGTGTGCGTGGGGTAAGGGGAAGCCAGAGTGCCTGGCCTCTGACAAATGGACAGGAGTGGTTTCTGTTCTCTGGGAAAGTGACAGAGCCAGGCTGTTGCTTTCTAGAGGCGGTGGATGCCTTCCACCATCAAAAGTAGGTCAGAGTTTCTTTCACTTTGATTTTTTTTCCCCTCAAACATTCTCCTTTCTTCTGTCTTCTTCCTTCTTTTATTCTTCTGTTTAGAGGCAGGGTCTCCCTCTGTCACCCAGGCTGGAGTGCAGTATGATCTCTGCTCACTGCAGCCTCGACCTCCCAGCCTCAAACGATCCTCCTGCCTTAGCCTCCCAAGTAACTGGGACTACAGGTATGTGCCACCATACCTGACTGGAACATTTTTCTTCTTGACAGAACATCTTATTTTGCAGTATCTTCTCCTTTAGGAGGGAAAAGGCAGTACAGCTCAGGATTATCCTTCAGTGCCGCCATGCCCCATAGGCCCTCAGCTCTCATTCTTGCTGCCCCCTTTAAGTTTTCTGAGTGAGTTTTGCTCATTTCCAGTGTCCAGGGACCTTCTGAACTCTGGCATGGGGAAGCCTCATTTTTCCCAAGCCATAAACACACTCTCTGAGGACTCTGAGGTTACGATGGAGTGTTTTGGCGAAAGGAGTCAGAAAGGGCTCTCTCGGAGAGGTTTCTAGAGGGGGCCCTGAATTCATGTGGAGGGGCCAAGCGCAGCTGAGAAAATGGGGCATGCTGGAATCTTCCAGAGGCTGCTCTGGGTTCAGAGGTGGGGCCAATCGGGTTTCTGGGGTTGGGCGTTCTCTGACATTGCGTTGCAGTTTGGGTCTTCCAGGATCCACAATGTAGGCCTAGTTTCAGTTCACAAAGCCCCTTTCTTGAGTCCCACATCCCCCTCGCCAGTTTCTGTGGCTCCTTCCATCCGTGGGCCCTGAGTGCTGTTCCACAGACGGCAAACCCAACCTGACCCAGACGCGCCAGCCCCAAACAATCTGGTTACTGTTTAAACAACCGGTGTAAATAATGAGCCCTGCATTACCAAGAGTATAAATACATTTAGACAAGTCAGAGTTCTGTAGAGCGAAAGTTTAGGTTATGGGAAAACATCAACAGCTGAAATTTGTAGGCCTTTGTAGAGCGAGGGGTGTGAGTGATGTAAACTGTAGAAAGCCGACATTTCGTTTATGTATTTTTTTGTCATTATGCCAGGAGGAGAACTTTGTTATATTTCCTTTGCTGAGAATTAATCTTGAGGGGGCAGCACCTGCCAGAATTTTTTTTTTCCCCTCTAAAAGTAAATGTCACCTAGGTGGCCAGTGTTGATGGGCGCCCTGGCAGGGATGTTGTGGGCAATGATGATGAATTTTGTATGGAAGATTGCATTTGGTTAGCCACTCTTCTCCTAGTATTGAAAAAATAATTAAGGGCAAACCACAAAGGCATATGATGAAGGTGAATTCTACAGTAAGGAGACAGATGTACATGTGAAAAAGAACCACAAACATTGGCTGCAGGCATGCAGGCTGATGCTCATGGCTTTCAGAGTGTAGGAAACTGAGCTCCGTAAGTCAACACAGCCTTTGGCTGGGTCTCTCTTTGGTGAAAGGGTAAAGTGAAGCCTCCCTCTTTTTATTTTTTGGCCAAAGTGGGAATTATCTGAAGACCTGTAAAATTAAGTATTTTTCTTTACAAGGAGAAAGGTGCAAGGCAGAAAGTCCCACGGGTGTGAGGGATTACTGGGTTTCTCTCCCCTAATAGCACAGTTCACACACACCCGGCTCCAATCCAAGGCCTATTTCAGTGGGCCCCAGTGTGTGTGACAGGCCACACAGGTGTGTGTGTGGGGGGGGTGGGGGGACAGGCCACACACACGTGTGTGCCTGACACTCAGAGGTGCTGATCCTGTCTTATGTTGGAAATAATATTCAGTGTTGGTTTCCACAGTCACCACCAATCTGTGGATTAGCTTCTGAGGCCTCCCCTGACATCCCCTCCTCCCCACATGCCCGGCCGCCATGCAGAAGCCTGAGGATGTATTTTTTTTAAGATTACCTACTTGGGAAAAATAGAAGGATCGGGTGATCTCAATGAGCTGTTTGCTAAATCTGCCCATTTTCTTCTGCATCTCTACTTCCAAGAGGTGTGATGTAGGGATTTCACACACACGCACGCGCGCGCACACACACACACGCACGCGGACACACACACACACAGAGCCAAAGGGATTGTATAGATTTCAGCAGAGGTGAGGAGTCAAGTGAACGGAACACTGAGACCTGGGATTACACACACACACACACACACACACACACACACACACACAGACCCCCGAAGGGATTGTATAGATTTCAGCAGAGATGAGGAGTCAAGTGAATGGAACATTGAGACCAAGCTTGTCCAGTCCGTGGGCCGCTCGTGGCTGAGGATGGCTTTGAATGTGGCCCAACACAAATTCTTACACTTCTTAAAACATTATGAGATTTTTTTTTTTTTTTTTTTGCATTTTTTAAAGCTCATCAGCTATCTTCAGTGTTAGTGTATTTTATGTGGCCCAAGACTGTTCTTCCAGTGTGGCTCAGGGAAGCCAAAAGATTGGATATCCCTAAGATCAAACCAGATGAGGAGGAGGCAGGCACATGGAGTGTGTGGGGAGCCCCCCTGGGAGCAAGGCCCCATTTTAAAGTGTGCTCGGATCTGTTTTAACCAGAAATAGAAAGACACACAGATACAGAAATGGCTGGTGTCACAGACCCTAGAAGGAGGAGGCTCGCTGCGAGGGGCCACTCTGAGGTCAGCAGGAGGCTGAGGGAGTGCAGGGAAACAGGGCAGGCATGCCAATGGGTTCCAGGTGTGGGGCTGCCCCTGGCTGTCGGATCCCCAGCCCTGGGTGTCTGTGGCCAGGGAATGGAGCCCGGGGTGAGAGCTGCTTAAGGAGGTAGTTGGGGGGCTTCTGTGTGGTTGGTTTGCGTATGAAGGTCCACTAGCAGGTGATGGGTGCTTCCCTCTAGGAACTGGCCAGCACTTCTAGCAATTGAGAGGGGCCATGTATCTAGGATCAGCGAGGCCCCATGTCAGAACACCCGGAAATACAGAAAATGTAAAGGCATGATGAACACAGCCCCTTCCTCGGAGACACCCGCCTCCTCACTGGAGAAGTGCTGGGGCGGACCTGGGGCAGAGGCCAGCTTTCCACATGGGCTGAATGAGTACCCCCGGCCACACACAGAAGGATGGCCCCACGTGGTCCCTGTGCAGTCTGGGCCCAGGTGCCCCTGGAGGGACATCTGAGGGACAGCGTTTCCCACCTTTGCCTGTCACTACTGCACGGCAGAGAGCTGGCAGAGGCCCTGACAGCTTGTCCTCCACCAGCGCTGCAGTCCTGGCCTAGGGGAGGTGTGGGAAGGGAAGATTTGTGTGGGCATTTGCTTCCTGTCCCCCAGCTTCCAGGGCCAGTGTCCCTTTTCCTCCTAGCCAGCCTCCTCAGCCCGGAGAGCGGGGGAATTCCCATGAGTTTGTCACTTGCTCTGTTGATGAGAAACTGCATCTTATAGTTCTGCTGAGAAAAGAGCCACGTGACATGTGACATCAGAATCAATACCACTTGTCCTTGTACCTTCCCATGCCAGGTGGGGCTTCGGTCCCAGCCTCTGCAGCATGAGGGAGCCAGTGTCTCCCCTCTGGGTCTGTCTTCCTCACAGCGAAGTGGGGTCCTAATTAGGGTCGCATCCCCTGTGTGTGACCCGCAGACATGGGCTCTGTGGGAGAGCAGAGGCCATTGTCATCCCTTCTGTTCAGGCCACACCGGGTGACACAGACCGCAGGGCTCCCGTGCTGCCTGCAGTTGTCCTCGTGGCAGCCTTCATTGCTGAGCGGCCTCTGCCGGGAGTGACGGGACAGGCGTCCTGTGTGAATGCGCTGTCTGAGGTGGAATTTACTGAGGTGTTGCTGCCGCTAACAGTAACGAACACAAGGGCCTGGGCCGAGCCCTGCTTGCAGCTGAAGTGCAGAGCAGAGGGTCCCAGCTGGGTTGGCATGTTTAGGCACTGCCTGGGAAAGTAGATGATCGTGTCTTACAAGGAGATAAAGCCCCAGTAAACATCTGCTTGAGCAGAAGGCAAAACCGCACCCGTCAATCCCGCAGGTGCTTCGGGCTTGAAACTCACCTCTAGGAAGGCATTTGCTGACGGTTTCTCCTATTTGCCACGTGAACCGTCTCACCTGAGTGCTTGAGAACATGTCTGACTTGCTCCATACACCATACACTAGATAGTGTAGCTGTTCAGACTCTTCCCAAAGAGGCCAGCCCTGTACCGATGCCAAGCCCTGGTGAACTTCAGGAAACCATAGACCCCATTCTGATTCTGTCGCCACCATAGCCTCTTTGGGAAATGTCTCAGCCCAGGGTTGCAGGTGCTGGCTCCACCGACGTGGGGGCTGGAGGCCCTGTGCCTGCTGTCTTGTGCTGGGGCATCTGAAGGGCGGGACTGGGGGTCATGTGCGGCATGGCTGATTTAGTCGCTGAGCAGCCTGTGTGGGGTCTCACTTGCTCCCCGGTGCATCGCAAAATCACCTTTACCAAGTTGCTGCAAATGACGTGTGAGGGAGGCACTTGTTTCAGTTCCAGCTGCCCTCGGACACTGGACACTTTTGCTGAGTCGAGATGTGTGGAGGGCAGTTTGTGGTGATGCTGTTCCCATTCCCAGCAAGGTTAGCAGTGACCCTTGAATGTGGTAGTGGAGCCGGGAGCCCCACCGGCGTGGTCTGTGGGCACGTGTGCTCTGAACATGCGGTGGTGAGGATGCCCACTGCCCCGCCCACTCTTGCTGCCGGCTGGACCGCAGACGCCCCAAGAGAAGATGTTGCTACATGTCTGTGAATTGCAAAAATGGATCATGCTGGCGAGTGCCGCCGGCCACTGAGCAGGATTTGGCTTTGGCTCTGGACCTGCCCGGTTGGTGCAGACTGCGTGGGCTGCACTGCTCCACCCCCAGCTCTCTGTGGGGCCGAGGGGTTCGTGGCTTATTAAGAGCTGTGCGGGGAACCGTGAGGCAGAATTGTTGCTTTTGCCTTTACAGTGACTGTGAAAATGAATGTGGCCATTTGTAAAGAAGCTGAAATAACAGAAGGCAGGGAAAAGCTGTGCGCCTGGTGCCCACTGTTCCTGGGGGGTCACGGTGGCAGAGGGCTGGGGTCAGCTGAAAAGGAGTCTCCACTGTGTGCCGACTGAGGAGCCAAATGATCGACTTCATACTGACACTCCCACTGAGCAGATTATCTGCATGTATCCTCTCGCTTTTTCCAGGGAATGCTGGCGTGAAAGAACACCTGGTGAGGGGAGGTGGAAGGGAGGAGTGACATTGTAGACAATTCGGGGAACCCTGAAGGAAGCCAGCTATACGGACGTGCAACATGGAGGCAGGAGCATTTGATTTAATATTCTTAGGGGAGAGGAAACCTTTTATCCCCTAGGGCATGTCCATTTCCAAATGACAGCCCAGAACAGTTTAATGCTTCACACATTTTACCTTATTTACAATGCGTGATAATTTATGAATTTTTTTTTTTTTTAAGATGGAGTCTTGCTCTGTCACCAGGCTGGAGTGCAGTGGCGTGATCTCGGCTCACTGCAAGCTCCGCCTTCCAGGTTCAAGCGATTCTCCTGCCTCAGCCTCCCCAGTAGCTGGACTACAGGCGCCCACCACCTCGCCCAGCTAATTTTGTATTTTTAGTAGAGATGGAGTTGCACCATGTTGGTCAGGATGGTCTTGATCTCCTGACCTCATCCGCCTGCCTCAGCCTCCCATAGTGCTGGGATTACAGGTGTCAGCCACCGCGCCCTGCCAATTTATGAAGATTTTAATTGAGGAGAGGCTTACTGATTGGAATGCCACCTCATGTTTCTCACATCAGCCACACTCAAAGTGCATATTTAGTGATTCTCGGGTTTCAGTTCCTTTAAAATGGGCAAAAACTCTTAAGACACTTGGACAATGCAGGATCCTAGTAGATTTTCACCCCCTCACTTCAGTGTTTCACTGTTGTCATGTGCACAAGTAGCTGTTTTAAGCAACCCACTTTTATTTTTTTTTCCTAAAGCATTCCGCTTAGTGTTTATAGAAATAACTTTCTTCTTGTTAGCTGTCAGATGATGTCACATTTTGCAATAAGTACCTAAACAACATAATTATAGTAACAAATATAACTGGCATATTCAGGCGACCAAGCTAGCCCTGGGTGAGTGCAAGTCTTAGCTGGTGCAAGAGGCATTCATCCATCAGCACCTTTCACAGAAGAAATGGACAGTGTCATCTGGCAGATCAGCTTGGAGAGGGTTGCCATGTCATAGTGCACAGCGATCTCACTGACTTCCCCAACAAGCCTGTTCTGGAAAACTCTCAAGTATTTTTCCTCTGCTCTCACACCACAGCAACAATCACCAACATAGACGAAGGCTTCTGTGACCAAATGTGGAGAACTTTCTGCACATACAAGCAGCGGACGCCGGCTGGGTGTCCTCCAGTCCAATTTAGACACTGTCTACCTGGAGGTAGCCTCTGATCTCCCCCACTTGAGGGCTCAGTTCTACAAGACCACCCCTCCTTCCCACCAGTTACAAGTCTCCAGAACTTCCGACTGACCCACTGGGGTTTTCACAACTGTCTCTTTGAGTTTGTTAATTTGCCGGAGTAGCTCACAGAACTCAGGGAAAACACACTTACTGGTTTATTATGGAGGGTATTACAAAGGATCCAGAAGGACAGCCAGATGAAGGGATATGCAGGGCGAGGTCTGGAAGGGTCTCTAGTGTAGGAGCTTCTGTTCTGGTGGAGTTGGGGTGCCCCACCCTCCCAGCACGTGGATGGGTTATTGTTGGCCTCCATGTGTTCATCTCTTAGGAAGTTCCCCAAACCCTGTCCTTTGGGCCTTTCATGGAGGCTTCATTGGTTGTCCAGGATGCAGCGTGGACAACCATGTCGAAATGTGATTGGATAGAAAGGGTACGATCTAAATCCAGCAAGGACGGTCTGTTCAAATTCTTCCTGTCCTCTCTATGTAGCCTTCCTTCTCTACATAGCCTTCCAGGATAGGAGGCAGGACCCCCTGTGGAATGAGAGTTTTATGACCCACAGTCTGATGAAGTCCTGCTTTGGGCAGGTGAAAGGAGGGCAGGAGAAGGTCAGATATTCTGTTTCCGGAGCCTGCTTCTGAACCCTAAAGCGCCGTAACATTATAACAAAAAATTACAAGTAAGGAACTGTGGACAAAACCCAATATGATTGGCCAGGCGCGGTGTCTCACGCCTGTAATCCCAGCACTTTGGGAGGCCAAGGCGGACGGATCACAAGGTCAGGAGATCGAGACCGTCCTGGCTAACACGGTGAAACCCCGTCTCTAGTAAAAATAGAAAAAATTAGCTGGGCGTGGTGGCGAACGCCTGTAGTCCCAGCTACTTGGGAGGCTGAGGCAGGAGAATGGCGTGAACCCGGGAGGCGGAGCTTGTAGTGAGCCAAGATCGCGCCACCGCACTCCAGCCCAGGCGACAGAGCGAGACTGTGTCACAAACAAACAAACCCCAATATGATCATAATATCACAAGGTCCAAAATAGAACTTGCTGTTTTCCTCTCTCCAAACCACAGTTGCCCCCTGCTGTGGTCGGAATGTTTGTGTCTCTCTCAAATGCCTATATTGAAATCCTCACCCCCAAGGTGATGGTATTAGGAGGTGTAGGGCCCTTGGGAGGTGATGAGATCAGAAGGGTGGAACCCTCATACATGAGATTAGCACCCCTAACACAGAGGCCTCAGAGAGACCTTCTGCTATGTGAGGACACAGCCAGGAGGTACTGTCTATGAACCAAGAAGTGGACCCTCAGCAGACAGTGAATTCACCAGTGCCTTGATGTTGGGCTTTCTAGCCTCCAGCACTGAAAACAAATCTCCGTTTCTTATAAGCTGCCTGGCCTATGGTGTGCTGTTAGGAGTGGCCCAGGTGCAGTGAGAGAACCCCTTTTCCCTATTTCTGCTAATAAGCCATGCTGGGCCCTTTCTTCAGCCCTCCACACCCAAACAGTCACACAAAGCAGCGCTACCTTGAAAAAGCACATTGTATGCAGTTGTACTTTTTCATCATCCAATTAAAATCAGGCTTACTGAATTGCAGCGAATCCTCAAGTGCCCCTCAACTGCCCGAATATACTTACTGAGGCTTTGGACTTCTCTGGAGTGGTGAGAGTTTGTGAGTTCCCATCCGTCTTGTCCCTGCGAGGATGTCATCTGGGCATAGTCTGTAACTTCACCCTCACGGGGAGGGCAGTGTTGGTGAAGGAATGCAATGTCGCTGGACATTTTTGAGTGGAATTCCATCTTCCCATCTCTCTTCTTTCTATATTCACCCCTCGGTGTTAGGTTGACAGGTGTGCATATGTGTGTGTGTGTGTGTGCGCGTATGTTTATAGTCATGTTGTAAGCATGTGCATGGGTGTGTACATGTACTTCTGCTGCCATCCTATGAAGACATGCCCGGGCCATGCAGGCGTTTCTTCCTCTGCCACTCCTTAGGTTTGTGAGTGTGATTGAGATTTCCAGCTTTCATGCTGAGAGTGTGTGCCTCTCTGGCTAGGGGGAGCAGCCTGTTTAGGCTTCCTGCTCTCGCGGAGAAGTAGAAACTGTCATTCAGGGACAGGAGAAGAGAAGGAGGGAAGCTGTAACTAATGGGAGGAGAGGGGCTGATAGGAGAACTTGGAATCCCAGGAGCAGCTGCTGACTGCCATGTGGCTGTGTCTTGGGGTCCTCACCTGTGTACCTGGGCCCCAGGCTGAGAGGAGGAATGCTGGATGATGGTCTCTCAAATCTGTTATCCCCTACCCTAACTCCGTGTCTTGGAGTGGATGGATAGAACTGCATGGCCATGTGACTGTCCCAGGCCGAGCAAAGGTGTCCAGAGGCCTGCGGTTGGTGCTGGCACCAGTGGCTTCTGCATGACCTTACGCGCATTGGTCACTGAGGCAGACGGGACTTCTGAGGGGCCTCAGCCACAGGGAACTCGAGGACAGTCATGTGGCTTTGGAAGGCCAGAAGCCATTTAATTTGGGTGTCATCATTAAATACTATTTCCATACTACCATGTGAAGTACTTTGAATAAATGCTTTTTCTGTGAGAAAGGAGGGCTAAGGGCACATACATTATTCCTATGAAGCATTTTGGTTTTAGCCTTTAAATCACAAAGGAAAGAAAAAGGAATTTCTTCGGGGGTGGGCGTGCAGTCATAGAGAGGGCTGGACAGTAGAATGAAGCGTTTGAATGATCCCGCTCATTTGAGTAAAGGTAACTCAGTCAACTGACAGAGGAGCCTGACAGCCCGTTTTCATTCATGCTTCTCATCTCAGAGTGCAGTTCTGTGGCCCCCGCTCTGAACCCACTGCTGTAGTTTCATCTCTAAAGATTGGCCCTAGTTGGTGAATCGGGAATTTAGGAATTGGCCCTGGGCAGGAGCCGGCAGGAGCCCGAGGCAGCTGTACAGTGAAGGCATGCCCGGAACTGAAGTACAGGCCGTGTGATGCTCTGCCACCCTGGCCAAAGCCTGACCCACATGAGCCGCCTTTCTCCCTCCTCAGGAGATGAGCGTGCAGTCTCCAAGGATGGCCGCGGGGGTGCTAAGCCCTTGGCACTTGGAGGCTCCCTGGCCTGGCAGTTCCATGAGGCTGGAGTTTAATAAGAGGCTGCCGAGCAAAGGTCCCCCCAGGGGTGGCTTTGTGTCCCTGGCAGCTGTGGGGCAGGCACACGCACTGCTACAATAGCTTCTGAGAATTAGGGCTGTGTTAATTGGCTCAACATTTCAAATCAGAGGGTTGCTGGAACACAGGAGAGAGAGAGGCAAAGGTGGTGTTAAACTCTTCCCTCCTGCCGGTCCTCGAGCCTGCCATTCCTGCTGCTAGCCTTGATAGCGGCCGTGCTTGCAATGGGACCCTGACGGAGCCGCGTAGCAGGCCTGGCTCTGAGCTGAGCAGCTTCGAAGGGTGGATGATATCATAATGGTTCCTATTTTCAGATGAGTAGACTTAGCCGCAAGCCACTTTCCTAATGTCAGAAGGTCAGAGATGAGTGTGTTTCTGGTGATTTTAGGGTCATAGCAAATGAATAATGAAATCTCAAATGTTTTCATCCAGAGAAGAGATCATCCCAGAAAATATGTGATGTGTCCTCACAGTCAACTCCCTAATAAGGTGTTTTATGCCGTGGAGTTGCACATTCAGCAGATTGTAAGGTCTACCATGAAGCAGGACTTGCACAGTCAAAGCAATTCTTGAACATGACTGAAGCTCCCTGGAAAGTATAAGCTGTCGGTTTTATGCACAAGGCCACATGCAGTCATGAGGGAGGCACATCTGTGTGTATGCCCACATCTGTGGGCCTCCCAGGGACCCATGTGCAAGGCCACATGCAGTCATGAAGGGAAACACATCCGCGTGTGTCCATGCATGGCTGTGGTTCCACCGAGGGCGTGCTTTTCTGCTTGGAATGTTCTATATGGGTTTTTTTATTGTTGTTTCCTTCTGTGGAATTCTCCTAGTTTGCATGGTTTTTAAAAAATTGTGTTAAAAAATACATAACAGAAAATTGAGCATCTTAACCATTTCCGAGCGTACAGTTCTGATACATTCACGTTGTTGTGTGACCAGTCTCCAGAACTGTGTTCATCCCGCATAACAGAAACATTAAACAGCTCCCTGCCCCTCCTCCAGCCTCTGGCAGCCTCCATTCTGTTTCCTGTTTCTGTGGATTTGATTGCTCCAGATATTTCACAGAAGTGGGTTCACATAGCCTTTGTTGTTTTGTGGCTGGCATATTTAGCATAATGTCCTCAAGGTTCATCCCTGATGTAGCAAATGACAGAATTTTCTCTCTTTTCAAGGCTGAATCATATTCTGTGGGGGAATATGCCACGTTTGTTTGTCTGTTCATCTGACCTGAGGGCACTTGGGTTGCCTCCCCGTCTTCATAATTTTTTTCAGTACTGTTTTCTGCAGAAGCTGCACCATTTTGCACCCCCACCAGCAGTGCACAGGGTTCCAGTTTCTCCACCTCCTCACCAAAACTTGTTATTTTCTGTTGTTACGACTGCCTTAGTGGGTGTGAGCTGATCACCTGTTGTTGTGGTTGTGATTTGCGTTTCCTTAGCGACTAATGATGTTGAGCATCTTTCGGTATCCTCATGGCCATATAGATGTCTTCTTGGAGAAATGTCTGCTCAAGTTCGTTGCCCATTTTGTGGTCGGTTTGTTCTTGTGTGGCCCCTGAATGCCTTTCGCCTTCCTCTTGGAGTCACAGTGTGGTGGTTCCTCCACTTCCACAGTGATTGGGAGACCAGGAAAACCTCTCATGTTCTTTCCACCTTGGCTTCTGCACACCTGGCGCCACTCCAGGCTGGATTCAGTTCATTTCCCTCGGGCAGAAGGGGAGGCATTGCTGGTGCTGTTGAAACTGGTGTTTGATAAGCCTTGTCCTCTCTCCCCCCAGCTCTCTGTGTTTCCTTCTCTTTGCCGAGCCATGTAGTTGAAGTTGCCTCTGTTTCAATGGCCTTTGCGGAAACTGCTGCCCAGAGAAAATGCTGCCCTTACGTCTTTTGGGTGTAGACAGTGATGCCTCCGGAAGTAGCTCCTTTTCCCTGCAGTTGAGACTGGGCAGGGGTCTCAAACCCAAATGCCTCCAGGCTCTGCTGGGTGATACAAAAGGGCAGATTGGGCCAAGTGAGCCAAGTGTGTTCTCCGTCAAAAATCTTCCAAATGAAGAAAAAGTTTGTTTATGATGGGCTTCATCAACCAAATGGCTTGGGCTCGGCTGTCGGTCCTAAGCCCAGTCAGGCCAGGCCCCATTTGCCCAGATGCTCAGACCCTGCTGTGCACGGTGGTCCCCAAACATTTCAGGCCACGTCCTTTACCCGGCCTTGCCAGGCTCACCTCTGCCTGCCACATGATCAGCGCATCCAGTCAAGGAACGTTTTCGGAGGTCAAAGCTGCTGGAAAATCCTTTTGACTCCTTAGCATCCTCCTGTGGGGTCTGTGTTCAGTGAACTTGTGGAATATAGCAGTTTCCAGTGTGGGGGCGGTAGAATTCGTCTTCTCCCCTCCTGGGGCTTCCGGCATGAGACAGATGGACAAGGAGAAAAGCATGCAGGCCGGGCATGGTGGCTCATGCCGGTAATCCCAGCACTTAGAGGCCAAGGCAGGCGATCACGAGGTCAAGAGATCAAGACCATCCTGGCCAACATGGTGAAATCCCATCTCTACAAAAAACACAAAAATTAGCTGGGCGTGGTGGCGGGCGCCTGTAGTCCCAGCTACTCAGGAGGCTGAGGCAGAAGAATTGCTTAAACCTGTGAGGCGGAGGTTGCAGTGAGCCGAGATGGCGCCACTGCACTCCATTCTGATGGAGTGACAGAGTGAGACTCCATCTGAAAAATAAAAATAATAAAAAAAAAACATGCAAATTTCATTTAGTAAGCTTTTCATGGACATGGGACCTTCACATGAAGAACAAAGAATCAAAGCAGCATTTGGAGCTGAACGCTTATATCCCAGGTTGAACAAAGAGCAGTAAACTATGGAAACATGACAAGACAGAGGGGTTTGGGCGAGGGTGGTTAATTATGGAGAAGTGTCCAATTAAACTCCTCCATGCTTTGAATTCTTTACATATAAAAATGATGGAGCAAAAATGTAAGTGGGGGCGGGAGGGGGTGAGATTCTGTTCCCTCTGTAGGTTTCATGCGTGCCCATAGGTAGCAGAGTTCCTGGGGACCCTTCCTGGCTGCATTCGTCTCATATCCTCATTTCTGCAAAACTTTCCCCTCCAAGAGCAGAGTGTTCCAGGCCTTTTCTCCTCATCCGCTTTTTACATGGTGTCAGACTTGGCATCTATTTTGGTAAATATTTTAAATAGGGCTGAAGCCCAGGAAGGGCTCCTTGCTGTCTGCGAGCCGATGTGTGTAGAGGAGCCGTGTGTTTGCACAAATAACGAGTCTCTTTGGAAGCGTGACTGTGAACTTTACTGTGGCCTCATAACTACATGTGAAGCCCACTGGGAATGGTTTGGAGGACAGCAGCGGTGCATGGATGTGATGCCCGCGTGCTATGCCCTGGTCCTTCCCCCCTTCCCGTCTTCCATCCTGATCAGGAAGCTAATCTGCCTCAGTGGCCTCTGTTTTGTGTTAGCATTTTTAATACAGTGAGCTCAGCAACTCTCAAATTAGAGACCACAGAGAAGGAGGGGCCACAAAGAAATCGCTCCCTTCCTTGTGACAGGACACGTGTGTCCTCAAGGAGTTGACGTTTCTGGGTATCTCAGGTCTCTCTCCAGCCAGCAACTGTGGTGTTCCCATCTTTGGCCAAGAGAGGTGCTGGCCAACAGTGCTTTGCAGTACACTGCAGATGACAGTGATATCTGCACTGGTATTCTCTGGTCATCGTCTTCTTTCCTTCTTCTTCTTCCTTCTTCCTCTTCCTCTTCTTCCTCTTCTTCCTTCTTCTTCCTTCTTCTTCCTTCTTCCTTCTTCTTCTTCCTTCTTCTTCCTCCTCCTTCTTCTTCCTCCTTCTTCTTCTTCCTTCTTCCTTCTTTTTTTCTCCTTCTTATTCCTCCTTCTTCTTCCTCCTTGTTCTTCCTCCTTCTTCTTCCTTCTTCTTCCTCCTTTTTCCTCCTCCTCCTTTTTCCTCCTCCTTCTTCTTCCTCCTCCTTCTTCTTCCTCCTCCTCCTCCTTCTTCCTTCTTTTTCCTTCTTCTTCTTCTTCTTCTTCTTCCTTCTTCTTCCTCCTCCTCCTTCCTCCTCCTTCTTCTTCCTCCTCCTCCTCCTCCTTCTTCTTCCTCCTCCTCCTTCTTCTTCTTCCTTCTTCCTTCTTCTTCTTCTTCTTCCAGAAGAAACTCGGGACACGTCTGAACATCAGAAGGAACAAACTCTGGACACACCATCTTTAAGAACTGTAATGCTCACCAGTAGGGTCCGTGGCTTCATTCTTAAAGTCAGTGAGGCCAAGAACCCACCAATTCCGGACACAATAATCCCTGCTGGGCTGTCCTGTGTGTTGGGGGGAGTGAGCAGCGTCCCTGGATTCTACTCATGAGAGGCCAAGGGCCTCCTCAGTCTGACCATCAAAAATGTCTTGGGCTTTGGCAATGTCCCCTGAGGCAGTGTCATTGAGAACCACTGGAGTAGAGGAAAGATACCTTCCAGAAGATGGGGAGATAATTGCAACCGAAAAGGAAACCACTCCATCACAGCTTGCTCCACCTCACACAGGGGGATTCGGAACAAGAAAAGGAACAATGCCACGTCAGAGTGACAGGGCGCGAGGGGCATGTGTGAGACAGAGTGGGTGAGGAATGGGTCTCTCTGTAGCTTGGTGTTTCTGTTTGGAAAATTCTCAGTCGCAAGTCTCCAAGAGGGTGCTGTGTCTTTGTGAAGGTACCTGCAGATGCACAGGGTCAGAGCGTCTCCGCTGGGTGGTGTATCTCTCCCGCCTGCTTCTCCCATCCCAAGGGTCACCCACCTCACAAATACAGAACTGAGTCATGACGGAAAGAACAGAATTTCCTCCACACTTTGTTCTGGCAAGGAGGGTTTGATGAAAGTAGAGCACAGAGCCGGAGGATGAGAGGGGGTATCTCACACTGAAAAAATTCATGAACAAGATAGCAGGGCCCAGAGTGTCAGCCCCGCCCGCTAGCCCAGGGCGTCAGCCCAGAGCGTCGGCCCCGCCCACTAGCCCAGAGCGTCGGCCCCGCCCACTAGCCCACAGCGTCAGCCCCGCCCAGTAGTCCAGGGTGTCAGCCCTGCCCACAGAGACAAGGGTGTCATTCCCCACCCACATACCCCAGGGTGTCAGCCCCACCCATAGAGCCCAGGGTGTCATTCCCCACCACTAGTCCCAGGGTGTCAGCCCCATCTACTAACCTAGGCTGTCAGGCTCACCTACTGAATCCAGGATGTCAACCCCACCCACTGAGCCCAGGGTGTCAGCTTCCCACCCAGCTCCCCAGCCATGGCTTAGTCACACTGGAACCTCAGATAGACATTATCACAACAACTGCAGAAGATAGATCTGGGAAGACACCAAAACTGTAGAGTGGAATGTGCCGTGAGAATTTGGAAAGAAATGGTAAAACACGTGAAAGTGGTTTTTTTTCTTGAGACAAGGTCTCACTCTGTTGCCCAGGCTGCAGTGCAGTATCGCCATCTCAGCTCACTGCAGCCTTCACCTCCCAGACTGAAGCAGTCCTCCCACGTCAGCCTCCAGAGTAGCTGAGATTACTGGCATGTGTCACCATGCCCAGCTCAGTTTTGTAATTTTTGTAGAGTTGAGGTTTTGCCGTGTTGCCCAAGCTGGTCTCAAACTCCTGGGCTCAAGCAGTCCACCCGCCTCAGCCTCTCAAAGTGCTGGAATTACAGGCGTGATTCACTGCGCCCGGCCAAAAGTGTTCTTTAGAAGCATACAGATCTTCCGTGGGGAACGTGTTCAGTCTCAAGTGAGCCCTGCACCGATGCCCAGGTCCTCTGACCCTTGAAGTTTTGCTCTGGTTTTCTTCAGGTGCCGACTCCTCCGGCTTGGGGATCTTCGCCTGGGTGTGGCACTAGCACTTGTTCTTTTCATGAGGTCTCATCTTCCTCTAAGTCACCTAACACTGTGAGGATGACATCACCGGGAGCCTCTGAGTCAGGGGTTGTGGGTGTGAGTGTGCACGTGTTTTGTAGGCGGTCCCACCTGTATGTACATTCATGCATATTTTTGCCATAACAGAGGTCCCTGTGTGCCATTTGGTTGTTGAGGCAAAAGTGCTTTCAAATACCAAGCTGAGAGTCTCCCTTCAGCCTGGAGAAACAGGAGGCACTTCACCCAGTGGTAATTACCCGTGACATGATGCCATGATTGATTAGTTTAGGGCTTCTGGCTGTGAAAATAAAAAGTCCTCAAGGAAAAGCTTGGAAACAACCATGATTTATGAGTTTATGAGTCTCAATTAGGGAAAACAATGTATTGAAAAATGTTCTTTTTTATAGGGGCGTGGGAAGTAAACAGTGTCTGGTGATATGATTGCTAACTTAATTCATTCAATAAATTCTTCTAAAAGAAGAAAGCTTAGAAGTAACTAATCCATTAGTTTAAAGAAAAAATTCATAGTTGGCAATTACATGTATTTTTATGATAATCACAAACAGTAGTTTAAATTGCTTAAGTATATTCAACATCAATGCCACAATACAGTCACCATAAAATACACATTTATGTCGTCATTCCAAAATTCTCATTTTTCTTATTGTAGAAATCAGACATCATCTAATGGTACCGAATATGGAAAGATGGTGGATGGAAGATGATCAGAAAATGGAACGTAAAGACTCTGTCTCATATTAGAAATCCATGGGGCGATTAGAGGCAGAGAAATCTAAATGCAGCTACATATAGCTTCATGCAGTTGGTATTTTGTTATATAATGCATTACTTTTTTTTTTTTTTTCTTTTGAGATGGAATCTTGCCATGTTGCCCAGGCTGGAGTGTAGTGGCACGATCTCGGCTCACTGCAATCTCCACCTCCTGGGTTTAAGCAAGTCTCCTGCCTCAGCCTCCGGAGTAGCTGGGATTACAGGCGCCCGCCACCACACCCAGCTAATTTTTGTATTTTTAGTAGAGACTGGGTTTCACCATGTTGCCCAGGCTGGTCTCGAAGTCCTGACCTCAAGTCATCTACCTGCCTCGGCCTCCCAAAGTGCTGGGATTACAGGTATGAGCCACCGTGCCTGGCCTATAATACATTAATATTTAAAAATTTTAAGAGAACTAGAGAATCTCATTAAAATCAGAATTTCCAAGGTGAATTTCATTATTTTACTTTTTTTATTAGAAAAATTAAACTAGTTTTTTTTTTTTTTTTTAATTGAAAAAGAAATGCGTAAGGAGAATCACTTGAACCTGGGAGGCGGAGGTTGCAGTGAGCCAAGATCGCACCACTGCACTCCAGCCTGGGCCTGGGCGACAGAGACTCTGCCTCAGGAAAAGAGAAAAAGAAAAGAAAAAAAGAAATGCCTAAATGTGCGAAAATACTTCAGACAGCAGCTCACTGGGTTTCCCTCCCTAAAGCCTCTGTGTGGATTTGTTTCTTCTGGGATGTCTGGTGACTGTAACAGGTCAAGCTACGTGTGTTCAGGAATGGCATGAAAGGGACACACCGTGGTTCTCACCTTGCTTTACTTACTGGTGAGTCTGCTGACTTTCTGCATCTCATGCACAGATTTACTTCAAGCTGCAAGCCCAGTGAAGTTTGGCAATTAATTCAGTGGTGATGGGGTGACAATAGAAACTTAGCATTGTTTTGAGAGTTAAACAAACTAAGGAGAAGTGGTTTAGCCAGTGCCCAACACTCAAAACTTGTGAATATTGCTGTCCTTATTGTATTTTTATTATACCCATGTTATCTATTGCATTTAACAATTGTGTGTCTGTACTATAATTTGTTAACGAATTTGGGTTTGATTGGTATTTGGATAGTCTCCCATCTTTTGCTGTGACAATCAGAGCTGGAACAAGCATCCTTATAGTTGCACCTCCAGATAACCTGGAAGGTAAAGTCCTGGCTGTGGAACTGTGCATAGGCACATGGCTGGTTTTGGTAGAAGTCCTGATGGTGCAGCAGAGATTTTGAGGCATCGTTCACACCATGGGCCAGGCCATAGGTGTCTGCCTCCCAGCCCTTCCATTGGCACGCATGAACTCTCTCTCTCATTCCAGTTTACCTCTGTTTAATTTGCACTGTAGTTTTGAACCTTTTCATATTTATTAGCTATTGCAATTTATTTTTATGTAAACTTTGTGTCTTTTTTTTTTTTTTTGAAATGGAGTCTCTCACTGTTGCCCAGGCTGGAGTGCACCATCTGCATAGGGCACTTACCACGAATGGAGCTCGTAGGACTGGAAGTTGCTCTGGGTGAGTCAGTGAGTGAGTGGTGAGTGAATGTGAAGGCTTAGGGCATTACTGTACACTGCTGTTGATTTTATAAACACTGGACACTTAGGCTACACTGTTTATAACAAAAATTTATTTCTTCAATAATAAATTAACCTTAGCTTGAGGTAACCTTATTACTGTATAAACTTCTTAGTTTTTTAATCTTTCTTTCTGTTGTAATAACACTTAAAACACTAACACATGCACAGCTGTACAAAGATATTTTTTATGTTTTTATTCTAGAAGCTTTCTTATTTTTATTTTTTTTTTTAAACTAAAAACAAAGGCACAGACAGACACATTAGCCTAGGCCAACACAAGGTCCAGACCATCCATATCACTGTCTTCCACCTCCACATCTTGTGCCACTGCAGGTTCTCAAGGACAGTAGCACGCATGGAGCTGTCATCTCCTATGATAACAATGCCTTCTCCTGGATACCTCCTGAGGGACCTGCGGGGGGGCTGTTTAACAGTTAAAAGTAAGAGAACACTGTAAAATGATGATAGAAAGTATAGTATAATAAGTACATAAACCAACAACATAGTCCTTTATTGTCTTTATCAAGTATTATGTACTAGACATAATTTTATGTGCTGTACTTTTTTTTTTTGAGACGGAGTCTCACTCTGTTGCCAGGCTGGAGTGCAGTGGCATGATCTTGGCTCACTGCAGTCTCCTTCTCCTGGATTCAAGCGATTCTCCTGCCTCAGCCTCCCGATTACAGGCTCGCGTCACCACACCCAGCTAATTTTTTTTTTTTTAGTAGAGACAGGCATTTCATCATGTTGGCCAGGATGGTCTCGATCTCCTGACCTTGTGATCTGCCCTCCTCGGCCTCCCAAAGTGCTGGGATGACAGACATGAGCCACTGCACCTGGCCTGTGCTGTTATTTTCATACGACTGGTAGAGCAGTGGGTTTGCTTAGACAGCATCACTGTAAGCCTGTGAGTAATGCATCACACTGCAGTGTAACTAGGCGATAAGAATTTTCCAGCTCCACTGTAATCTTATGGGACCACGGTTTATATATGGTTTGCAGTTATGGAGCACATGACTGTAGTTTTATTTTGTCTGATACGAGTGTTGTAGCCACTCCAAACTTCTCATGGTGGTTGTTTTATGATACATCTTTTAAACCTATTTGTGTTTCTGAATTTGAAGTGTGTTGCTTGTAGGCAGCCTATGTTTGGGTAATTTTTTTTTTAAATTCATTCTGCCAGTCTTGGTGTTCTGATTTGCCTTTTTTACCCACTTACGTTTAAGTTACTTACCAATATGGTACGCTTTACTTCTACCATTTTGCTGCTTGTTTTCTGTATGTCATAATTATGTCTTTTTTATTTCTCTATTCCTGCCCTTGTTTGCATTAGATAGTTCTTAATATACTTTTAAAATTCCCTTATTATTTGTTTTTATATATATTTGATGGGGTTATTTTCTTAGTGGCTTCATCTTAAATTTTTAAAAATCTAGTTTGGATTAATACTAACTTAATTTTGGTAGCATACAAAAACTTTTCTGCAAAATATCTCGCTTCCTTTCCCTCTCTTTTGAACTATTAGTGTCATAGACTTTATATCTTGTGTGCTATTAGTCCATCAACATGGTCTTACAATTGGGGCTTACTGCAGTAGTCTTTTAAAACAAGTAAGTGAATAAAAGAATTAAAAAAAACACATATTTATATTGTCTTTCATAGTACCTACTTAGTTACCTTTACTGGAACTCTTTTATTTATCTCTTCATGTGAATACAATTCCTATCCAGTGTTCTTTTATTTCATCTTGAATGACTCTTGACTGTTTCTTACAGGGTAGTCTGCTAATGATAGATTTTCTCATTTTTTAAATATAATTTTTATGTAAAATTGATGCAACAATTCTGTATTTTTATGAGGCACAGTCTAACATTTTAGTGCATGTATGCATTGTATAATAATTAAAATGAGGTAAGTACCATGTCCATCACTTTAAATGTTTATTTCATTGTGGTGACAATATTCGAAAACTTCTCTTTTAGCTATTGTGAAATATACATTACATTGTTACTCACCAGAGCTCACTCTTTGTAACTGTAACTTTGAACCCATTGACCAACCTCCCCCATCCTCTCTTCTCCTTCCCCTACCCAACCTTTAGTAGCCACTATTCTACTTTCTGCTTCTATGATCAACCATTTTAGATTGTCCTTCATTTCTGAAGAAGAGTTTGGATATTGAATTCTTTTTTTTTTGAGATGGAGTCTCGCTCTGTCACCCAGGCTGGAGTGCAGTGGCATGATCTCAGCTGGCAACCTCTGCCTCCCAGGTTCAAGCAGTTCTCTACGTCAGCCTCCTGAGTAGCTGGGATTACAGGCTCCCGCCACCACACCTGGCTAATTTTTGTATTTTTAGTAGAGATGGGGTTTCACCATGTTGGCCAGGCTGGTCTTGAACTCCTGACCTCAGGTGATCTGCCCACCCTGGCCTCCCAAAGTGCTGGGATTATAGCAGTGAGCCACCGCGCCCGGTCTAGATATTGAATTCTTGATTGAAAATCTTTTTTTTTTTTTTTTTTTTTCCAACACTATGGTTGTGTTGTCTCCCTGGGTTGTGATGAGAAGCCAACTATTAACATTATTGAAGATCCCTTTTACGAGATAAACTGCTTCTCTTGCTGCTTTTAAGATTCTGTCTTTCAACAGTCTATGATGTGCCTGGTTGTGGATATCTTAGACTTTATCCAACTTGGAGTTCTTTGAGTTTCTCAAATATGTAAATTAATACTTTTATCAAACTTGGTGAGTTTTCATTTATGTTTTCTTCAAGTATTTTTTTTCTCCTTCTTTCTCTTCTCCTACTGGACTCCTGTTACGTATGTGTTGGTATTGATAGTACCCCACAGGTCTCGTAGGCTCTGTTCATTTTTCTTCATTCTGTTTTCTTTGCAGACTAGACTGTCTCTGTTGACCTGCCTTCCAGTTCACTGATTCTTTCTTCTGCCAGCTCAAGTCTGTTGCTGAGTCTGTCTAGTGAATTTCACTTATGGCACTTTCAACTCCAGAATTTCTGTTTGATGCTTTTAATCACCTTATTACTATTCTCTGTTTAGGAAGATAAAGTTATTGTAATCTAAAATTCTTCAGATATCCTTTTCTTTATTTTTTTGAATGTATTTATAACATTTTATTTAAAGTCTTTGTTGTGTGGCTGGTTAGCTCAGTTGATTAGCATGGGGTGTTGATAAAGTGTTTGTTAAGTTCAAAATCTTGGCCACTTTCTTCCCCCGTTCTGTGCATGTGACATACTTTTCTTGTTTCTTGGCATGTCTTGTAATTCTCTGTTAAAAACTGGACAATTCAGGTAGCAAATCCCCATACCCTTCAAAGTTTGTTGTTGATACTGTGTTTCTTCTTTTTCATTGGATGGTTCGTGGTGTTTGCCTTGTTACTGTTAGTTTAGCAGCTTTCCTTTAGTAGTTCTTTGGTTTATGTATTTCCTGTAATGTGTGACCACTAAGTTATCTGCTAATTTTTAAAGTTCTTTTAATGTTTATTTATTTATTTGTTTGAGACAGAGTCTTGTTCTGTTGCCCAGGCTGGAGTGCAGTGGCCCGATCTCTGCTCACTGCAGCCTCCTGGGTTCAAGTGATTCTCCTGCCTCACTCAACCTCTTGAGTAGCTGGGATTACAGGCACCCATGACCACACATGGCTAATTTTTGTATTTTTGGTAGAGATGGGGTTTCATCATATTGTGCAGGCTTGTCTTGAACTCCTGACCTCGTGATCCGCCCACCTTGGCCTCCCAAAGTGCTGGGATTACAGGCGTGAGCCACCACGCCCAGCCTCTTTTTATTTTTAAATCCTGGATTCTGTGGGGTCACAGCCGAGCCAGTATAATTGTATATAATTAGCCAGCCACTGATCAGATTTCCTTTCCATACATGCCTTGCCTGTGTTTCTGACACCTTTCATCAAGGATCTGTATGAGACAGACTCGGCATGCTGTCCAGCTTCAGGGAGTTTGTAGGACGGCTTTAGCTTTCATTTCCTGATTGCACAGGGTTACAGGGTCTCATGGTCACCCAGAGAGGAGTGACTGTGGTGTCCTCTCCTTTCCCAGGTCTTTTCTGGGCATGCATACAGCCTTTTCCCTTCCCCAGGAATGTGTCAGAGCTTTTGAAGTCCGTAGGTCCTCTGATTCTTTAGGACTTCCTTTTAAATTCGGGGTCAGGCTCATGTTGACTGTAGTTGTAGTCAGCTCTAGGCAGCTGAGGTTGCCAGTAGTTTGTTGTTGTTTTCATAATGCCCCAGGGGTATCTGCCATCTGCCGCCTTCCCTACCCCTCCACCCCCAGCTGAGTTCTGAGGCGAAGCTAGAGATTTCCCAGAGTGCTGCAAGTCCAGACAAAATGTTGACTCTGTTATGGGGCCAGTACTTTTCACAGAGCTCCAAGAGCAGAGAGTCTCTCACTGTCTGTGAGGCTGGTGGCCTTGGCTACTTCACCGCTGAGCTGGGGAGGGAGGGGCAGTGGGAGTAGCCCAGGTTAACTGGTCACAGACCCACCTTCTTATCAAGGTTCCGCAGGTTCCCTTCAATAGACAATTTTCACTTCATATTTTTCTTGGTGTCAGCAGAGAGCAAGTTCATCCTAGATATACCACTCTGGGAGTGGATTCTCTAGTATATTGCTTATTTATTTATTTATTTATTTATTTGGAGACAGAGTCTTGCTCTGTGCCTAGGCTGGAGTATAATGGCATGATCATGGCTCACTGCAGCCTCGACCTCCTGGACTCAAGCGATCTTCTCATCTCAGCCTCTGGAGTGTCAGGGATCACAAATGGCACACCACCATACCTGACTTTTTTTTTTTTTTTTTTGTAGAAACAGGGTTTCCATATGTTACTTAGGCTAGTCTTGAACTCCTAGGCTCAAAGTGATCCCCCCAAGTGCTGGGGTTATAGGCATGAGCCACTGGTGCCAGCTCTATTGCCTTTTGAGTCTGGCTTCTTTCACTTAGTGAAATGTGCTGGAGATGCTTCTGTCGTGTGGGTGTTGTATCCGTTGGCTCTTTCAGTGGTTGAGTAGCATATGGTAGAGTTTTAAAGTCATGGGAGTTTCTTTGGAGTTGTAAAGATATATATGCTCATGTAAAAGGGGATGTTATCAGAGAGACTGTGGAACCTTGGGCCTGCCAGAGCTCCTGGAGAATTTTGGGGCATTTCAGGTTCCAAGGCAGTGGAGCAGGTCAGTGCTCTCCAGCATTGTGGAGGAACTGGAGCCCATGCCCTGCAGCAGATCTCAAGGGCCACAGAGCTGTGTCGCAGGGGCTCTGAACTGTGACACTGTCATCTGCCTCTGGTGTAGCAGGCACGACCCCGCATCTGGAGCAGATATGAGTCCTGGGCCCAGCCTTCGGACTGTGAGCTGAAACTCAGAGACTCCTCATGCAAAATGAACATGATGGTGGTCACCAAAGTATTTGTTTACTCATCAGGTATTTTTTGAGTGCCTGGTGCATCTTGGGCTCTGTTCCAGGGGTGGGACAGGTGACCATCACGTAGACTCTGGAATTTGCATTCTGATGCAAAGACAGACAGTGAACCAGATGCTTGTGTGCACACACACAGTGCTCTGGAAAGAAATACAGCAAGGAAGACAGCAGTCTGAGAGTAGGGCTAAGCAGTCTTCAGGTTGTTCAGGGGAGGCCGTGGGTAGGAACTAACACTGAAACGGGCCTGAAACCAAGTGAGGGGTGAACCATATGCACAGGGACTCTGAAACCAAGCGAGGGGTGAACCATATGCACATATGGGGAAGCATTATCCAGGCAGAGGGAAGAATAAATGCAAACTGCAGGGGAGTGGCTGGAATTGGAGCTGAGGGAGGGAGAGATGAGGAGTGGAGGCCACCCCAGGACCATACTCGTGTGTGTGTGTGTGTGTGTGTGTGTGTATACCTATGTCCATGTGTGTAGGGCTAGTGAAGGGAACTAGCTTCTTCTCTGAGCAAGTGGGAAGATGCTGGAAAGTACTGAGCACAGGAGCATTTATTCACTCATTCATTCGTCCACCTAATGAGCAACTTGCATGCTGCTCTTTAGGCGCTGGGGGTAGCAGTGAACACACAGGTAGAATCTCCTGGCCCCATGAAGGCGAGACAGAAAAATAAACAGCCAGTCATCTCATGGAAGGCCTTAAGGGAAAAGTTCAACCGAAAAGTTGGGAGTGGTTAGGTTAGGACCATGTGTGTACATGTGGAGGGATGTATTTGACATTCTGAGTAGGGTCAGGGAGGGCCTTGCTCAAGGATGTAGTGTTGTATGAGAAAGATTTTTAAAAATGTGGTAAACTTTGTAAATGTAATTGACGTCTACAAAAGGACATAAATTGCCAGTGTATATAGTTTGATGAATGTTGACGTGGTATATACACCCACCTAACAGCAGCCACGCCAGCAGCTCCCAGCAACCTGCTCCCCCAGGCATTGAAGCCAGCTGTGTTCTGACAGCCATCCCCACGGATGACGTCTGCCTGCCTTTGAACTTAGTGTGAGTGGAACTGCACAGCACGCATCTTTGTGTCTGGCCTCCTCCACCCCACCTGATGTGCCTGAGCTTCACCCATGTTTTGTAGGTAACAGTGTTTGAAGCCCCTTTGAGAGGCTTCCTGTGGCTGCTGCGTGGAGAGCAGGTGAGGGCCGGGGGCTGCGGCAGTTGCCCACAGCATGTTAGCAGGGCAGGTCCTGATACATTCTGCAGATAGAGCAAACAGCATTTTGCAATGGATTGGGCTTGGGATTTGAGAGGAAAGGAGCCAAGGCTAACTCCAGCCTTGTGGCCTTAGCTGGGAGCAGGGTAGAGTCAGCACGGATGCAGCTGGGTGGCCCTGCCAGTGCGCAGGTGTGTAACGGGAGGCCGGACTGCGGCATGGACAGGTCAAGCATGGTGCCTCCTGGACACGCAAGTGGAGGTGTGGGCAGGTGGCGGGATTTCTGAGTCGACTTTCAGGGGAGAGGTCTGGCCTGGACAGGTGGTTTGGGAGTTGTGGGTGTTCTGGTGTTATTTAAAGCAAGCCTTCAAGGAGTCAGGATGGAAAGAGAGGAAAAGCTTTTCCATTCAGAGGACTGGAGAGGAGGAGAGACTCGCAAGCGGGCGGAGGCAAGAAAAGATCCAGACGTGGGCAGCGGAGTGGGGAGGTTGTGAGCAGTGTGCGTGGAATGGGGGCTGTGTGAATGCTGACCAGGGTCGTTACCCACAGCGGTCAGGCTGCAGAAGGCCGGCGCCGCCTCCATCCCTGGTGTGCCCTCCAGGCCTGACACGCTGCTCGCAGAGCCGCGGAGTGGCACTGGTGTAAATATTATGAGAAAAAGAAATGTCAGCCAAAGAGGGAAGAGCTGAAAAACTCATTTGGGCACAAGACTAGGCCTAGGGAGGGGCCGCAGCTGTGGCTGGAACCCTGGAGGGGTGAAGTGGGAGGACCGCCGGTCTCAGCGGGTTGGAGGCGGCTTCCATATAAGTGAGAGTTGGCTTCAGAAGGGAGGCGTTTGGGGCACTAGAGTCACTAACTTGGCAGCTCCTCTGGCATATGGGCAGTCCCAGCACACCTGAACTTAGCCCAGGGAGTCTATCCATCCCTTCTCAGGGCGGCACTCACTGTCAGGCTGAGCCTTGCCGTTGTGAGTCACTCTAAAGTCAGCACTAAGTATTGAAGACAAATGATGCTTCCCCTTATAGGCTGAATTGTGTCCCCCGAAAATAGAAACACAGGAGTCCTAGTCCTCTGTGTCTCAGAATGTGCCCTTATTTGGAGATCGGGTTTTTACACAGATAATTAAGGTAAAAGGAGGTCATCAGGGCCCTCACCCCATGGGACTGGTGACCTGTAAGAAGAGAGATTTGGACAGAAAGACAGTGTGCATGGAGAGACAGTGAAGAGATGGAAGGAGAAGCCACCGTCTGCAAGCAAGGAGTGACCTGCAGCAGATCCTCTCTCCTGGCCCCAGAAGGAACCCGCCCTACTGACACCTTGATCCTGGCCTTCCAGCCTCGTGAACTGTGAGACAAGGCATTTCCATTGTTTAGGCCGCCCCATCTGTGGGGCTTTGTTGTGGCTGCCCTGGGAAACTAACACAGAAGCCACCTTAAAAAGAATCACTGCTGTTTCCTGTGATCATATCAGACATTTACCCCTGTTTAATTCCAAGACTCTGAAGCAAATTCTGGGTGCCAGAGAATCTTCTGCTTTTGAACCCCCTCTGGGTTAGCCTCTGACTACATAGCCTGGGACCTGGATTCCTGGTTGATGGAGGTGGAGCCTGCTCCAGACCTGGCCTTAATTTAAAGCCAGCTTGTCTAACCGGCGGCACATGCAGCCCAGACGGCTTTGAATGCAGCCCGACACAACTTCGTACACTTTCTTAAAACATTATGAGGTTTTTTTCTGTTTGTTTTTGTTTTTTTTGCCATCAGCTATCGTTAGTGTCAGTGTATTTTATGTGTGGCCCAAGACAATTATTATTCTTCCAATGTGGCGCAGGGAACCTAAAAGATTGGACACCCCTGAAAAGCCTTAAGCAAATGAAGACATCTGCTTTCGCTGCCAAAGGATAGTGCAGTTTCTTTCCTAATTAGGGTGGGTTTTTTTTTTTTTTTTTTTTACATCCCTCCCTTTAATTAAAAACTTTCCAGAGATTCAAGGTGAAAAAGTAACCTTTTGTGTGCATGGGAATAACGAATAGTCCAGAGCTACTTCCTTGAAACTAGATGAAAAGATACAATAAACCTGGAGCCTTTACTTAGCATTTCTGTTTGCTCTTTTTCTGCTGGTCTCGGTGCACAAACAAGCAGCCACTTTGGAGAAAGCCTCAGCTCCCTGTCACAGTGATGAGGGGATCTCACCTTCTCACTGTATCTGGTGGGGGTGGAGGTGCGGCATTTGGCCTCCCAGCCCCGCCGGGCTCACGGCTGCCAGGGCTGTGGATGCTGGGAAGAGAGGAGGTCTGTGAAAGGCCTCAATTCAGCCGCCTGAACGGCCTCTCTCCCCCTTCAGCTAAATATTCCTTTGGCCCCTGACAGTGGGCTTTTGTTGGGGGCTCTGGGGGCTGTCAGAGACAGAAAGTAGAAAGAGCTTTATGAAGGCAATATTGAAGGGAGTTCGGCTGGTACATTGACTCACTTGGGGGTTTAATACGTTTGCTGTAGAAGTGGAATCGAAGCAAAGTTTAAATTGGTGAAATGGTTACTCCATTTTCAAGTGGTTGAGTTTTAACTCCCTATTTCCAAAGTAGAGTTAAGCCAGCCCCTGAAGGAATATAAGACCAGAGGTGAGTATTTACTCAACTCAAAGTTAGAAATAATGAAAATAAAAAATTACAGACTGTTAAGACCACTACCAATTAGGTACTGGCAGCCCACCTTGCATGCTGTTTGGTTTTCTAGCTGCAGTTAAAACACAGGGTGCAGTGTCTTAGTCACGCATTGCCCGAAAGAGTCTCAAGGCTCTTTGCTATTGATATACTTCTCCTGACCCAGGTCCCAGACTAATAATGGCCTTACCCTTTCACGACTTTATACTCTGCTCCGTCCCAGTTTTTAACTTTCCTACCTTAACTGTTGCCTTTCTAGCATCATGGGTGTTTTTGATCTGACCTGTTGCCGAGCTCAGTAGTTGTTCTAGAACACGAGTGACATCTGCACTTGTAAGTGGGCCAGTGGGTACACGGAGCGTGCTCACAATGTAGCTCATTGTGAAATCTATCCTTGCCATTCATTCAGGGGGTGTCTGGTTTGCAGCACCGCCACCTTCTCAGGCTGTGCTTTTTCCCTGCCATGGCTTCTGTTCTTCCACACATCCTGCAAATTATACCTTCACACGAGGACAACCAAATCCAAGAATGCCAAGCTCTGGTGAATAAAATAACCTTACTAATTAAAAAGAGACTGCTTTGAAGTTGTCTGAACATTCTGAAGACTGCATCTAATTACATCACAGTAAGCATACTGATTCAGATCAACAGGTGAAGAGATGAATGGATGAAAAGTCTGAATAGCAAAGCACGTTTAAAAGAAACGCAAATCAAAACCAGAATAGCACCATGGGCTCAAATCCAAGGGCATAGGTGAAACTTCATTAATAAATGCTTGCTTAATGGTGTGTCTGCTGTTAATGAGAGAATGATTGTGATACTGAAGGTAGTGCCTGGGAATCAGAACAGACGTGCTTGCTACTTCACAGGTATAAATTTACCTTTTTTTTTTTTTTTAGATGGAGTTTCGCTCTGTCACCCAGGCTGGAGTGCAGTGGCGTGATCTCGTCTCACTGCAACCTCCACCTCCTAGATTCAAGCGATTCTCCTGCCTCAGCCTCCCAAGTAGCTGGGATTATAGGCACCTGCCACCATGCCTGGCTAATTTTTTGTATTTTTAATAGAGATGGGGTTTCACCATGTTGGCCAGGCTGGTCTCAAACTCCTGAGCTCAGGTGATTTACCTGCCTCCACCTCCCAAAGTGCTGGGATTATAGGCATGAGCCACCGCGCCCCGCCAATTATCTTATCTTGTTAATGCCGTAAATCAAGATGTCACATCAGACGTCCATGTTGAAAGAAGGTTTTCAGAAGAGTTTTGTTTGATGGTTATATAATTTCTTTCTTTCTTTCTTTTTTTTTTTTTTTTTTTGAGACGGAGTCTTGCTCTGTCGCCCAGGCTGGAGTGCAGTGGCATGATCTTGGATCACTGCAAGCTCCGCCTCCCGGATTCACGCCATTCTCCTGCCTCAGCCTCCTGAGTATCTGGGACTACAAGCGCCTGCCACCACGCCCGGCTAATTTTTTGTATTTTTAGTAGAGACGGGGTTTAGCCAAGATGGTCTCGATCTCCTGACCTCATGATCCACCCGCCTCAGCCTCCCAAAGTGCTGGGATTATAGGCGTGAGCCACTTCACCTGGCCTGGTTATATAATTTCTAATTATTCAGAATCTGCACCTCCAGCTATTGCAGGCCTGATGTGACTCTCTTAACAGCAACCTGGCATCATCACTATCAACAGTGAACCCTTTCACTTTGGCCATTCTGTAGACACCAATTGGTTCAGCCTGGAATATACAACACATTCATAAAGTGCTTCCAAGAATATGCTACAAATTCCTGCTTAAGAGCTGATGTCACCATGCCAATGGCAATTCCTATAGGACTCAGCTAAAAAATCCAACATTCTCCAAAATGTTTTAATTTCTAAATATTTGCCAGCATGCTGTCTAAATCATTGAATAACATATTAAATCCAGTGAATTTGTGTCCGATTCTGTTCATAGGGTTAGGGTACATACTTGGCTTTGAGGCCATTTACCAGGGATTGCACCATTAAGAATGTAAAGTATTGGCTGGGCACGGTGACTCATGCCTGTAAACTCCTAGCACTTTGGGAGGCTGAGGTGGGTGGATCATTTGAGGTCAGGAGTTCGAAACCAGCCTGGCCGACATGGTAAAACCCCGCCTCTACTAAAAATAAAAAAAATTAGCTGGGCGTGGTGGTGGGCACCTGCAGTCCCAGCTACTCGGGAGGCGGAGGCAGGAGAATCACTTGGACCCAGGAGGCAGAGGTTGCAGTAAGCCGAGATCGCACCACTGCACTCCAGCCTGGGCAACAAGAGCGAAACTCTGTCTCAAAAAAAAAAAAAAAAGTAAAGTATTTGGAGGTAGATGTTTTATGCAGTTCTCTACCTGTGAGACTTGGTTTTAAGGGATTGAACAAGGTGATAGAAATGTGTAATTGTTCTTCAGTAAACTTTCTTTTTTTTTTTTTTTTTTTTTAAATTTATTTATTATTATTATACTGTAAGTTGTAGGGTACATGTGCATAACGTGCAGGTTTGTTACATATGTATACTTGTGCCTTGTTGGTGTGCTGCACCCATCAACTCGTCATTTACATCAGGTATAACTCCCAATGCAATCCCTCCCCCCGCCCCCCTCCCCATGATAGGCCCCGGTGTGTGATGTTCCCCTTCCCGAGTCCAAGTGATCTCTAAACTTTCTACTTTAGTTTTAGATTTATAGAAAAGTCGTGGGTAGTACATAGAGCCGCCACGGACCCCACACCCAGTTTCCCCTGTTGTTAATACCTTACCTTGGCGCGGTACATTTGCCCCATAATACGGGTGCATTATTCTTGACTAACGTTTCACACTATTCATTTCCCCTGAGTTTTTACCTAATATCCTTCTTCTGTTCCAGGGTCCTGACCAGGATACTACGTTATATTTAGTCTTTGCTTCTAGACTGTCGTGTGTATTTTTGACATGGATAAAACTAGATATTGAATGTGCCATTTCATTATACCAGCCACACTTAAATTTTTGTTTCATATTAAATGTTTTTCTCTCTTTAAAAAGTATCAAAAAGCTAAAAGGAGCTTATAAATCACCACTCCCCTACTGACCTACCCAAGGGTTGAGTTTCCTTCTGGCTTCACCTCACCACTCTGTGATGTTTTTACAGTGAAAATGACCCAGGTCCAACAGAGAAAAGTCAGGGCACTGTGTCTGTCATACAGATGACATTCTTGATGGTCATGTAGGGCACACTTATGAGCATTTTACCCAAACGAAGGTCGTGTGGTTTGGCTAGAGTGGGGTCCTCATTTTCAGGAGAAAAATATATTGAAGCCCTGAGGAGTCAGGACAGATGAATCTCCTCTCAGAATCTCTTTTCTGGTGGCCCAGAAGGCCGTGTGGCCTCTCTCTTGCTCCACCAGCTAAATCCAGGCAACTAACCAGGACAGGGACCTTGCTTGGTGAACCCGTCATCTAGCTGGGGTGCAAGGGTGCCTGCACCAGGTGAAAACCAAACAGGCCTTTATGTAAAGAACGACTCAGCACAGGCACCTAGGAGATGTTGCAGGGCGCACCACCGTGATGAGTCACCAGCCATATTGGGTTGGCAGTCACCACCGAGGCAGGTTGTGGTGTTGTGAGGCTGTCACAAAGTCATTGGGTCAGGAATGGTGATAGCCCTTTAGGTGCAGAAGCACATGCTTAGTACATGTGCCCAGTGCAACATCCATTGTGGTGGCCCCTAAACTGGCCAAGTTGAAATTGTTCCCCGATCTTCCGAGTAGCCAGCCATTCCTCCCGGCTTGTGTGCAGCAGGAGTGGGGGCGTGTGCAGGTGTTCCCCACCAGGCGAGCCTGGCTGCTCCTAAATTGCCCCACCTTGGGAGCAGCAATCCTAGTAGCTCCGGCATTTTGGGGTAGTTACTCCCTTTCATACTTCAGTCGTCTCTGAGGCCTCACGTACGTTCCCCACATCCCCTTCTCCTTGTGGAGCCAGCCCCCCCAGTCTGGGAAGTGGTCTGAGCGAGCCTTATTAATGGCCTTGTTTATTAATCCCGTGGCACAGTATGCCTTTTTTTTTTTTCTTTTTGCTACTACAGGGCATGCATTTTAAAAAGTATAATTATAAAATTGAAGCTTGTTCAAAATACTGCATATTGTATGATTTCATTTATAGAAAATGTCCAGAATAGGTAAATCCATAGAGACAGCAGATTCGTGGTTACCGGGGGCTGAGGGAGACACGATAGGCTTGGCGGGGGGATGACTGCTAATGGGAATGCGGTTTTCTGGGGGAGATGATGAAATGTTCTGGAATTTCATAGGGGTGATCATTGCACAACCTTGAGAATGGACTGAAAACCACTCAATTGCACACTTTAAAATGGTGAATTTTATAGTGTGTGAATTATATCTCACACACATTAAAAAATTGATACTTGTTCACAGTAGGGCCATTTAAATTGAAATAAAAGAAATTTAAATTACCTATAATTCCAGATGACTAATAGTAACATTTTGATGATGATGATGATGATGATGGGGGGTGTGTGTGTGTGTGTGTGTGTGTGTGTGTGGCAGTTTTGTTATTATTGTTTCCATGTTTTGTTTATTTTGGAGGAAAGGTGGTATTCTTAGCTCTTTTACGGGTTAGGAGACACCCTGTTGGTTTCTGCTGAAAACACTGAGCCCTGTTTTCACTTGTACCCATCCTACAAGTTCACATACCTCCTGTCACACTTTGCTTATCAACTGTAGAAGGCTGCAGTATCTGGAGTGAGCCCAAACTATGTAGTATAGGGAGACGACACTTTAAAATTTCAAGATATAAATGGTGTCTTAGTTTCTCAGATTAGCAATAACAACCTAGTTTTGTTGAAACATAAAGTGTGAGTTCTAAGGGTCTCGTGATTGGACATGCTGAGTTTATTAACCATATTTGACTGGCAGAGGAAGTGAAATTTCCACGCATGAAAATGCCTCCATTTCTGAATTAGAAACTGACTTGGGAAGAGCCAGGACTCTTTTCCACAGGGAAATTGGGCTAGTGAAGCTTATTTTTCTTTGGGGTATGTATTTATTTGAGTGTTTCACACCATTTGTCAATTTCTAAGCAGTTAATAATTTTTATGTCTCTTTTCGATGTGTGTATATAGTGCAAGTATGTTTGATTTCATGTGGTCTCTCTACATTTAAACAGTGCTGAGTGATGGTGTGTGTAATGTGCTGATTTAAAATTTCACATCCAAACTGAAGTCTTTAATACTTCAGCAGAAATCCATGGGCCGCCTTGCATAGCTGACGCCAGCCTCTGTTCTGTAGCAGAAGGTGCTTCTGTCTAGGTTTCCGTGATGGAACCACTCGTCCTCCCCCAGGGATGCAGCACCGGCTGGCCCCATGTGGTTTACCTACTGTTGAGGAAGAGTAAAATACACGCAACTGTTAACCTGGGGAAGAATGGTAGGATTGCTGTGGGAGAGGCGTGTGGTTTGCAGGGAGACTTAGAGAATAGAAACGTTTCTTCTAAATGGTTGCTCATGGACATTTTATGAAAGATGGCTCAGGGCTTGGCTTTTGGGGGTGGGTAAATTTGAACTAGAAATGATAAGAAGAATGGAAATGAAAAGCCACAACACCCATTTATGTCCTTTACATTGTGGGGTGGGTACTTGGCTGCTGCCACTGGGTCTGGGGATGGGGAGGGCAATGAGTTGCTTAAGAAATCCTCCAACTCTGAATTTATTACCCAATTACCAGGACCCCCATCTGGAGGGCAGCCTGCGGCATCTGGCTACAGAAACGTTTGATTTTGCCAGCCAGTGCTTTGGTTTCTTTCTCTCCCTCTCCCTCCCGCTCTCTGTCCCTCTCTGAATGAAGCCCAGGCTCCACTGACTTACTTCCATACCTGGTTTGCAAAGCCCCCACATTTGCTATTCTTGGGATAAGCTTCAAAGTCACTTTTACTGTTACGTCATATCTTTATATCACTATAAAATCCCTCTAGAGGTTACCATAATGTCTTATCCCTCTGGGTTTTCTACAAATACTGCGTAGTTTTGCTAGAATGTCATTGTCTTTGCATAAAATTAAAGGCTCCTGAAAGGAAAACTTGTTTAATACCTATCCTGGTTTCTTTTTCCCAGGCGAAGTGGAGGTTCCGGATCCGAATGACCCTTTAGGACCCCTTGATGGGCAGGACGGCCCGATTCCAACTCTGAAAGGTGAGCTGGGACATGCAGGTGCTCTCTGTGTTCTTGGAATGCCCTGTGCTGAGGCTCATCTTGCCCTGCCATTGCCTGAAGGAAGGCGCTGGGGGTCCTCTGGCCCCTTGCTGCCCCCTGGTGGTGGGCATGGTGGACTGCCACCTTGATTCCTGTGTTTCTTGACTTGGAGGGCATTGAGGGCCTGTTGGGGCCACAGGTGGGAGGTGACATGCAGGGAGGCGTGGGCGGACAGTTGGTGGTGGCCTGGCAGATGGGGAAGGGGCCTGAGCAGAGCCTTAGGAGCTGGATTCCTGTTGCCTGTGACTCCAGAGGTGTGTGTACGTCTCAGTGGGCAGGCGGCCCTCCTCCTCTCAGCCACCTGGAATTCTGCCTTGTGGCTTCAGCTCTTCCCCTGGGTCTGTGGTCAGAGCCATGCTCACGTGGCACACCTCGCTGGAACGCACCGTAGATTTGTCGGGTGGATAGAACAAGTTTCCCCCGGATGCAGACCTGTGGCTTGAGGAAGTGATGCATTTGCTAATGCATGTAGTGTCACCTCATAGCCGCAGATAGCCTGTCTCAGTCAGCTCGGGCTGCTTTAGCAAGCACCACAGACCGGGCAGCTGAAACAACACACACTTCGTAGTTCTGGAGGCTGGAGGTCCAAGATCAAGGTGCCAGCACATTTGGGTTCTGGAGAGGACCCTCCTCCTGGCTTGCAGACAGCCGCCGCCTTGCTGTGTCCTCATACGGCGGAGAGAGAGAGGTCTGTTTGATTCTCTTCTCATAAGGACACTAATCCCGTCATGGAGGCCCCGCTGAAACCAGCCCAATAGTCCTATAGGCACTTCTTTGGGATAAACAGAGAACTTGACCCTGGTCTTAAAGTTTGAAACTTACATTTGTTTTATCTTGAGTTCCTTCTTCAGGAAAAGGATGCCCAGACCTCTCAAAAAACTATCGAATCATGCTTCTCCAGGCCCTCCATCGTGTCTGCTTCTGTACCCCTCCCTAGTGCCTGTTTTCTCACGTATAGTTACTTTTCTTCTCTGGTGTATAAACCCCAAATTTTAGTCCATCGGGGGAGATGGATTTGAGACTGAGTTCTCATCTCCTTGACTGCAGCACCTGATTAAAGCCGATTAAAGCCCCTTTCCTTGGCACTGCTTGTTGTTTCAGTGATTGGCTTTCTGTGTGGGGAGCAGGAGGACCTAGACCGAATCCCAGTGTTTTCGTAACGCCCGCCTCATGACCTCATCTAATCCTAATTACCTTCCAAAGGCCTCACCTGCAAATATCATCACATTGAGGGTTAGAGCTTCAACTTACAGGTTTGGGGGACACAGATGCTCAGTCCATAACAATCAACTGCCGCAACAGCCACTTTATTTCTGTCCAGTCTACAGAGTGGCTCTGCACAGCATCCGCATGGAGGTCAGTTGTTTAAAACGAAGAGCAGGTGGAGCTCTGCCCAGCATGCAGGGTGGCGGTGAGGCTGGTGCCTGGTGCTTGGAGGCTTCCTTAAGAGGATTCCATCCTCTGTAGGATGTTAAATGTAGAAGACACATGCTCTGAAAGCTTGTTTAGCACACTGGCCTTGGGGACCACATTTCCTTAGGAGTAAAAATAGTTTTTGATGGTTAGATTCTCAACTTGTTTCTCAAAAGCCTGACAACCCACAGTGCAGAAAGACCACAGATACTTACTGATTGCCCCCATAGCTGGCTCTGCATGAGATCCTAGGACATGGTGTTGGCTGAACTGTGCTCTTTGCTGTGTGGAGTTTACAGGTCTGGGGAGAGTCAAGCTGTCAGGTCATTATGAAATTCTGAATTGTGGCAAGTGACCTGAAGGAAGAGATCAGGTTTTGGGAGGGCAGAAGAGAAACGGGTCTCTTGATTTGGGGACAGATGGTTGTGCTGAGATCTGAAGAGTGGACACTGGCCAAGTGAAAATGGGAGGGAAGTGTGTGCCAAGCCCACTGGGGGCCCTGGGTCAAGCGGGACTTGGTGTCGTGGTGGTGCCACAGGGCAGATGCCTGGCTTATGGGCTGGGGCAAGGTGGAGGTCAGAGTCAGCCGGGGCTGAATCCCTGAATCTCAGTAGGGCAGCCGGGAGGCTCTTGAAATTCAAGTCAGTTAGAATAAATAAAATTACGAATTCAGTTCCTTGGTTGTACTAGCTACACTTCAATTTGGCAAGAGCCTTCCACAATGGGTAGCACAGATCTGAAATGTACCAGTGTCACAGAAAGTTCGTGGGGCAGCCCTGGGCTATGCCCTGCACGGCACTTTAGGTCCCGGAATTTATGTTTCATTGTCAGTTGTTGAGGGCGTCTGGTCTGGGGGGTGGTGCAGTCCGATTCACTCTGTGAAAAGATCACACGGCAGCTGTCAGGCACGGTTCGAGGAGAAGCAGAGGATGCAGTTGAGGGGGTGGGGGCGAGTGACGAGAAGCAGACAGGCCACAGTAACAGCCGAGAATCCAACTGGAGTCATTCCATAGACTCTGATATTTCCTTGGGAAAATGTATTGCAGTCCTTTGTTTCAGATGCGCTGCAAACCTCTCGCCCAGATGGGGAGCGTGGGGGCTTCCTGGTGGGCCTGGGGCGGGACTGTGCTGAGGCTCCTGGAGCGGGGGCTGCAGGGGGCCTGAGACTGCTTGTGGGATGGGAGCTGTTCTTTAAGTGGAGTGATCATAAGTAACCCTATGAGGCAGAAACAGCTGCATATTCATGATGCACTTAGGAAGATACATTTGCTTATCAAGGTGAAAAAATGACCATCAGATGAAATTTAACAGAAAATTTTATTCTCTGGATGCTGCAAGCTCCCAGCATTTACAAGTCAAATTCAGTGCCCTAAGGTGGGATTCTCTCACTTCCCTTTCTGGAAGTGGAGCAACTTCTCAAGCTTAGAATAGAATACTTTCTACTGTGCTTTTTGTTTGTTGGGATTTGATAGCCTCTTGACTTCTTTTGTTGTTGTTGTTAACCCACAAGCGATTGGGTTAAAAACCATGTGTGTTCACTGCGTTCCCATGACTGAAAGGAGTTGATTGATGACAGAGTTTGGAAGTTTGCCTTGGACCTCTGAGAGCACAGAAACGCTGACGCCGAAGGTGGCCCGTCAAGTGGGCACATCTGTACATACATGCATGTTTATGAAAGGGTAGTACAAAAAGAGAGCAAAGAACCACAGACGGCCGGCTGTGTTTCTTTGCAGTAGCGGGATAGTGCAGTATAGTGCCGCAGTTCTGAGCCTGGGTTTGCAGGAGGAAGGGCCTGGATAGATGGTGGCTTCACCCTTCCCCTGGGGCCAGGGCCTTGGGCATGGCAGTTTCAAGATGGGAGTACCCCCAGCGTAGGCGGGATGAAAGGACTTGCTCAGCTCGCTGCAGGCACCCAGAAGCAGTAACTGATGCTGGCGCCATTTGTTAGCATCATAATCATGATGATTTGTGGATCCATCAGCACCCTTAGTGGGACAGGATCCGTAGTGAACTGCCCGCCCCTGCCAAAGTCTCAGGGTAGGGGCCCCAATCTTTCCCCTGCTCGTTAATTATCTGGTTCTGTAACGTGATTTTACTTCCTTTTGAGTTCTTGCTCTTGCACAAATGGAGACTCACTCCACCCGTCCTTCTACTCCTGGCCCGTTCCTTATATCATTTAGTGATAGAAGGAGTCGGCCTGGCAAAGCCAGACTCATTCGTCCTGCACATTTTTGCTCATAGAGCTTCTGGGAATGTCACGCTTGGCCACATTTGCCCTAATCACATGTATAATCATAGCTGAATGTACTATATTAGCTATTTATTTAACCCAATCATCAGTCATGATGTATGAACATCTGCAAAATCACTGGCAGGTGACATTGGCCTGTGGACCAGTTCATCAGTGATAAGACAGCTTTACCTTTGGCCAAGCAAAAGCGAATCCAAGAATTAGCTGGAAAAAGTGTTTTTGTTCAGATGTCCTAGGTCAGTATTTGGGATGAAGCTTATATTTGATAGATGGTATCGAGAGAGAGAGAGAGAGAGAGGAGAGAGAAGTTCCCAGAGCAAAAAGCCTATATAGAGAAAGTGAACACCGAGGATGTTGTGATTTACAGATGAAAAGTTTGCCTTCAGTTTTCATATGCCAAAGTACTGTCATTGTTTAAGACTGCAGGCGACTGTAGGACTCGGTTATAACCAGGTTAACATGTAAGTGGATATTTAACAGAGCTTTGTCTTCCCTTGTTACCTTAGACGTCCAGTAGACATACATACATACATGTTTTAGAATTATCATTCTATTACTTACAGAGGCTTCTATCTGACCTAGAAACCACATGCTTTTTTGTTCCAAGGCTGTGTTTTAAGTGCACATGGAATACAGCTTGTGTTTTGTAGGATCAGTACTTTGGAATGTTTGTGGGAAGTGGATAATTTCTGAAGTTCGGGGCGGGGTGGTGTGGGCTCGCCTGTCTGCTGGCCTCCTGTTCTGGCTCCGCCAAAATAGACCCGGCGAGCTGTGTCTCTGTCTTTGGAGAAGAGCTGCTCCTCGTCCACACTGCAGCCAGCAGGGGAATTCCTGACTTTGCCCATGTGAGGATGTGTTGCAATTATAGGTGATCTCAAGTGGATTCTAAATAACAGGGTAGTGAAACCAGTGCCTTGGTTACTAGGCTGTTCCCTGCTATTTGTGACATGTCAGGCTGTGGTGCTGAACTAAAATTTCCTTGGAAAGAGAAAACAAAGCAGTCAGCAGAGCTCCCTGAGCTGACACGGAGACCGTGCCTATTGGTCTCTGTTTACCAAGCATCAGTTTCCTAGTTCATATAGGTCTTATCAGCTGAATTATTGTGTGTGTTTCTGGTTTATTCTGGAACTCCTGGCGTGCATGCCTGTGTGTATGCATGATGGTTTGATAGGTTTAACATAGAGTGAGGGTCTCTGAGGCTAAGCGGGTGGAAAATGAAAATAGGATCATCACTGCAAACAGTCAGCATTCAGTCTGTGAGGTCTGTGATTCGCAGCTCGGGCTCAGCATCAGGGCGCACCATGCGACTCTCCCAGCTGTGTCTCCTCTGGCCAGGGACCCCACGGAAAGTTACTTTTGAGACTCCAGTTTCTGAATGTACAGAATGGGCACGATGAACGTGAGTTGTTCTGAGCGTGCGCAGAGATGGCAGTTGTGCGTCAGCTGCTGGGTGCACGCCTGGCTCCAGGAGGCAATAACGCTGTTGTGCCTGGGCTTGTTGTTCCCTTAGAATAGAGAAGACACTCCCTGGGGTGGGTGTGCTCCAAGCGCCCGGACCAGAATGTGAGAGGCACCCTGCCCCACCCATACCAGGTGAGCCTGGAGTGGGCCCCGTGCTGACCGCCAGCAGGCAAGCCAGGGTAAAGAGTACGAGGACTGTCCTCCTGCCCGCTGATTGGAGCCTGTCCTTAGAACTCTGCTCATCCTGAGAACATCCAGATTGAACACAGAGGTGACACTGAGGTTTACCAGATACCCACAAGGGGCACTCAAGCACAAATAAGGATGCACAGGGCAGCGTGTTGCAGTCCCCAGGGCCACCATGCGGGCATCCCTCTGCAGCAGACTGCTCTGTTATTCCTCAATAATTTCCCTGCAGAGGGAGAAAGGACAGGGTCTAGACACATAGAACAATAAAGAGAAAATAACGTGAACAGTACAGTGCAGCAGAAATGCACAGGGAACTGATGGTGGTCTGGATGTCCAAGGTGTTACTCGGATGGGCACGGGGGGTTTCTGGGAGGATGTGGCCCCTGAACTGAGGCTTCTTGCCTTCAGCATGTATTTACCGAAGCCCACCGCATGCTGGGCGCTCAAGAGTCTCTCAAAACGTCTCAGTATGAGGCGGCGTGGTCTCCACTTCCCCTGGGCTCACTGAGTATCCTCCTAAGCGGGAGAGGCAAGCCTGGGAACCACAGGAGGACCTCAGATCATGAAGGTGCTGGAGGGAGGCAGGGCCGGGACGAGAGTGAGCGGTGCTGGCTGTCGCCGATAGGGTGGTCAGGAGGCTGAGCCCCACAGAGTAGGGGCAATGGCTGGCAAAGGCCCCACAGCTCAGGATGCTCCAGGCAGGAGGCGGGCGTGGGAACGAAAGGGAACGTGGGGTCCCGCTCAGAGCAGCAAGGCTATGACACCCAGTCTCACAGTGGGCGCCCAGGGTCAGACTCCGGTTTCATTCTGGCCACTTTGGTTGTTATGTAGCCAAGGGCAGGAGTGGGTAATGGAGTCCCACATGGCCTCCGTGCTCAGGGAACCCCAGGGCAGTTCTGAAGGTGCTGATATACTTAAGGGGCACAGGCAGGGAGAGGACCAGGCCGCCACCAAGGAGGCCAGAGTGGGCTCCATGCTCTCATCCTGGGGCATCTCAGCCCTGTGGGTGTTGGCTGGAGCTAGAAACTCATTTTACAAGGGCACCGGAGGCTTGCACTGAGCCCAGTGTCCACATCCATGTCCACCCTGGTCTGGGGATTGCTGGGGGTACATTTTGTATGGCACAAAGAGAAGCTCCAAGCTCCAGGGTGACATGGGGAGGGAGCAGCTGCCGAGCACTAGGACTTGGTGGAGGGAAACCTCCAGGCAGGTCATTCTTAGGTTCCAGGTCAGAAGCCAGTTCAGCCCCTGCCAGTCTTCTCTGCCCCCGCCCGGCCCACAGCCACACAATCCCAAGCAAACCTTTCCCTAAGACGTTTTCTAATATCCATTGGACAAAATAAATCACGAGATTTCCAGGTTCTGAGCCTTGCACCACTCTGGAGGCTGAAGGCCATGTTCAAGGCACCTTCGATCCAAGTAGGGGACCCTTTGTCCTCCTATTGGCTGTGAGTCTGCAGTGCCCGTTGTGTTGTCCGGATCTGGAGCCACTGAATGGTCTTGGAAGAAAACTCAACACCACAAATAGGAGATTTCAAAGTGCACCGTTGGTTGTTTGGGGCAGAGTTTGGGCCGGGCATCTGAGACTGTCTGGACTGTCTGTAGACCCACAGCAGCTTCTTGCCATCGGTGAGGCTCATTCCTGCCTCCGAGCCTTCCCTGCAGTCCTCCATCAGCCCCTGTCTTTTCCCAGGGGTAGAGTTCTGATAGCCCGCGCCCAGCGGGGTGGCATCCCTATGGTGGGCGGCCGTTTCCCTCGTCTGACTGGTATTGTCAGTGGCTGTTGTTCTTCCTCCTGCGGGTGACACACACGGACAGCAGTGATTCTTCCTGAGCTCGCTGGGTTTGAGACCGTACTGCAAAGGACTGTGCCACCACCTGTCTGTCTCTGTCTGTCCCCAGGGTGTGCACACACCCTTGTCTCTCTCTCTTTGGGTGGGTGTGGATGTCACCTGTGTGTAGGTCTTAGTTTTAGTTTCTTGGACTGTCTCCTTCCGTCTGTAGCCGTTCTTCTTTCTTCTTCAATTCCTCTACCCTTGGAAAGGATCTCAAGACAAGATGCCTTAAGACATCAGAATGTCTTTCTCTCAGCTCTGGAGGCCAGAAGTCTGAAATCAAGGTTTGTTGGCAGAGTAGGTTCCTTCTGAGGGCTCTGGGGACAGTCTGTGCCATGCTTCTGTCTGAGCTCCAGGCATCGCTGGCAACCCTTGATGCCCATGGTGCTCTGTGGCTGTGGCAGCGTCCCCCCATCTCTGCTCTTTCTTCCCTCTAGGTCTGTGTCTGAAATTCACTGTTCCTATAAGGAAACTATCGTTGGATTAGGGCCCTCGCTAATCAAGTAGGACTCCTCTGAACTTCATTACATCTACAGTGACCCTATTTCCCAGTAAAGTGGCACTCACGGGTTGCGGGGGTGAGGACTTCAGCATGACTGGCTGGGGGACACAGGTCAGCCCACCATAGTCTCGGTTTGTCCAAAGGTACAAACACTCTTAGGTGCTTTTCTTCATCTCGCAAGTCCCCATGCTTCTTGTTTTCCTCGTTTTCTCTGACTCCCATCCTTCCTGACGCTGCCCCTGGCTTTCTGCAGCTGGCTGCATGCACCGCTCAGCAGCTCAGTGGGAAAGCCTGAGGAGAGTGGTCACTGTTCCACGCCCGCAACGGATTTATTAACCTGAAAATATTTTCCCTCGGGAGGAACAGCTTTACGTCCTTCCTGCAGCTCTCAGGATTTCCATTCCACGTGCCCTTCCAGGAAATTTGTTTTATTTCCCACTAATCCAAGCTCCACAACCTCATGATCGCTAATACACAAAGTTTTCTTGATCTTCCCGGACTGATCCGTGTGACCCGGTAAAAGCAGATCCTCAAACGCCTGAGTAATTTGACCAAGTTGGTGAATACTTGGATGATCAGCTGGGATTTAAAAATCATAAGTCAGCTGGGCAAGGTGGCTCACGCCTGTAATCCCAGCACTTTGGGAGGCCGAGGTGAGTGGATCACGAGATTAGGAGATCAAGACCATCCTGGCCAACATGGTGAAACCCCGTCTCTATTAAAAATACAAAACTTAGCCAGGCATGGTGGCGCGTGCCTGTAATCCCAGCTACTCGGGAGGCTGAGGCCGGAGAATCATTTGAACTAGGGAGTCGGAGGTTGCATTGAGCCGAGATCACGCCACTGTACCCCAGCCTGGAGACAGAGCGAGACTCCGCCTCCAAAAAAAAAAAAAAATCGTAAGTCTTTGATCTGACTGTGACTGCAGCAGAGCCGTGTTCCCTGGTGATGAGATTCCTTTGTTACTTTGCCTTTGGGTTGTTCTAATGCTTGGACTCAGCTCCCTGTCCAGAGATTTGCAGTGCACAGAGAGCTGGCCTGGGCACGGGGAAGATGAGCCTGTACCATCAGTAGCACTAAAGTCGTGCCACTGTTGAGTTAGAAAGGGGAGCCTTTTTGGGTCAAAGGGAAGACTTCTGTTCTGTGTAACGCTATGCAGTGTGAGTGCTGCTCAAATCCAAGTGAGCCAAAACCTCGGTCGGCCATGCCTGGCTCCTTTTGGCCTGGCAGATTGTTTCTGGAGAGGTTTGGGGCAGCTACAAAGGCATGTTTTTGTGAGTTGGAGGAGAGCTTAGAAAATGGTTAGTACAAACCCCGTATTTTGCACATAAGGGAAATGAAGCCAAGAGAGGCTAAATGACTGGCTATAAATTAAACACCAAGGGAGAAAGGAATATTGTGCTTACTCTCTAGAGAGCTTTCTCTCCCGCCTTCATGTTTGGCCCCTAGAGAATTGATGACGTTGAAAATGGTGGACCAGACTCATTTGGCAGCCCTCCCACGTAAATTACATATGAGTGCTCAATAAAATGCTAGTAAAAGATGCAAATGCTTATATGAACATGCAAGGGAGATGGAGAAACGCCCAGGAGCCAGGAATGGAAGGGAAGCAGGATTATAAGTGACAGCCCTGGGCTGCCACAGAAGAAACCACTTGAGGTAGCCCCCACTACGTTTGCAGCCTTGGAGAACAGCCCGGTTCTCCTAGGTCCTCAAGAAGAGTTTATCTTACACCAAGGGCCGAATTCTGAAGGCATCATGGAGTTGTGACATGAGCTCTCCAACAGTGAAAAGTGGTGTCACCGCATGGCCATGGCACATATGTGGACATGTCTGTGAGCCACAGAGCAGAGAGAACACCAAAACGTGGACACACCAAATCCACCAGGGCTGTAATGTCAGAGCAGGCCCGGGAACATAAATGCTACACTCGAGAATACACAGGGAGAGGGAAATCCTGATGGAGAGTAAATGAAAGAAGTCACCTAAAGTTACTGATGTCACTTGGAATTGGATGTATTAAGTTTCCTCTAATCAGGAGAAATGAGGGGTTAGGAGAAAAATCTAGCTTGGCTTAGGAAAATAAAGGAATGTACATTTCTTGCACCATAATGTAAGGCCTATGAAATATCATCCCTGCTGTAGAAACGATTCGGCTAGGTCTGGTTTCATCAAGAGCCTTGGGTTTCCACACCAAGCCAGGAGGGAACCCATGGGCTCCACAGAACTGAAGCTTTGTTGACAAGCTTCCCTGTGAAGCTCAGAGACCTGCACGCTGGAGTCCTGGAGAAGAGGGATGAGCACCTTGCCTCGGGGTCAGCCTCCGGAGGTGAGATGAGAGATACCTCCACCCTGGCTCCAGATGGGAAACACAGAAGGCTCTCCCATGAGAAATCAGCTGGGACAGGCACCTCTGGAAGCCAGATTTACATTACCAGAATGCTGTAGGACATTCCAAGCCAAAAAGTGAAGATAAAACTTGGCACTGGCTGTCAAGCGAACCCAGTCCTCAAGGGATTCCCTCAGAAAAACCAGCCTTACAATAAAAGAATTACACAGCACACTTGGCGAAGCCCAGGATGAGTGGCAAGCTAGTAAACAATGAAGCTAGTAGGATTAAAGATAAAGGAGGAAACAGAAACCACATAGAAGAAGAGCAGTGGTGGATTTGAAAAGGAACCAACAGACCTTCTAGAAAAGAAAAATATAGTCCATGAAATGAGAAACTTGATGGATATGTTACAGGGTAGATGCACATAGCTAAAGACAAAAAGGTTAAGGAGTATTAAAAATAGGTACAGAGAGAGCACAGTGGAATTATCATCTGAGGAAAACCAGCATATATCTAGAAGGATATTTAATATTTTATGAAATACTGATAGAGGTTTTATAGACTTGACAGAAAGCACAAATCTTCAGATTTGAGGAAGGGCACTGAGACCTGAGGAGGATGGAATAAAAATAAATTTACTATTAATGATAGACAATCTGGAATGGCAAAGACAAAGGAAAAATATTGAAAATAGCCTAAGGAAGGGAAAGTTCAGAATACTTACAAAGGAACAAGAACTGCAGGACTTTCAACAATCACTATAAAAGCCAGAGGACAGCAGTGCCTCAAATTCTATACCCAGCTAAACTATCATTCAAGTGTGAGAGTCATGGATGTTTTTAGACCAAGACTAAGAGTGTTTACAGGTTTAGTCCTTTACCCAAAGAATGAACGTTATTCAGGATGAGCTCAACTGAACCTAAGAGGAAGGAGTGAGGTGCAAGAAGTGTTGGTGAGGAAAGAAGTTGGTGAGCAAGTTGGTAGATCTCAAAATACTCGTGACAGTAAAAATAACAATAACTGGAGACTTAAAATCAGAGTGTATCTAAGCACTAGGAAGCAGTTCCAACATATCTCTCTCTCTCTGTGTGTGTGTGTGTGTGTGTGTGTAGCTCATAGCATTTAAAGCCTTTTGTAATAGGGGGACTTTGCTAAATGAGGTATGCCTATAAAAAGTAGTTAAGCTAGCCACTTATATATAACTTTCAAATAAGAAGAGGGGGAAAATGGAGAATTTAAAAATCCAATAGAAGATAGGAAAGAAAAAACAAAAGGCAATGGAAACATTAAAAATAAAACTTACCAGTTAAAAACATAGACTCAAAATGTAAAATTATATGCCACTTATAAGAGTTATGTCTAATACAGAATCATAAAAATGATGAAGATATTAAAAAGATAAAAGTAGGGCTATGTTAACCAAAGGTTCCCTGAAGATGGCTATAATAATATCAGATAAAACAATCTTTTAGACAGAATTGTTGCTTAGTGATGTATGGACCAAATGATGTAATAAAACTGAAGTTGGGAGTGCATTCAGCCCCATCATTTCCCATATTATCAACTCAACTTGACAGAATTACTAAAAGCTATTTGACAAATGCAAAGTCTTTGAGTCTTGTAGATAAACATACTAAAAATACGAACAACAAAATCAACAAACTTGATCAAATGGGCACTTAAAAATAAAACTCTGCCATGAACGTAGACTAAGCACGTTCTTACTAAGCATCTGTGGACCATCCCCACCAGGAAGCTGACTCTGCGGAGCATATCTCAGTGGCTTCAAAGAATTGTCACCACACAGACCATGTTCTGTGACAACAGTGCAATTAAAGCACACTTTAAATAACTCATAGCTAAAAGAAAAATGTCATAAGATATATTACACGATATTTGGGTCTGATTAATGATGTGAAGATTAATTTATTGGATGGCTAAAGAAGAGTGGAAGGAAAATTTTACACTTAATGCGTACATAGAAAAGGAAAAAGATATAAAATGAATTAACTACAGAAGTTGGAAAAAGCATCAGATAGATAGATGAACAGACAATTACAGAAGGGGCACCCCAATGACGAGCAATATTCTAAAGAATGTGGAAGCTCACGAGGAAGTCATAAGATGCGAACTAAAACAATAGCACAGAACTATTTTATGTCCATCAGATTGGCAAATATTTTAAAGCCCTCAAACACCAAATTCCAGCACAGCTGTAGGGAAGCACTTTAATTCAGATACTGCTAGTGAAATACAAATTGTTTCAAGCACTTTTGAGGCTCAGATCAATGAAAGATTTCAAGACTCGATGACACCACATCCGGGTAAGTATTTTTTTCCCCCTTCCAACTTTTATTTTAGGTTCAGGGGTACATGTACAGGTTTGTGACTTGGGTAAATTGTGTGTCATGGGGGTTTGGTGTACAGATTATTTTGTCACCCTGGTAATGAGCATAGTACTCAATAGGTAGTTTTTTAGTCCTCACCCTCCTCCTACCTTCAGTCCTCCAGGAGACCCTGATGTCTGTTGTTCCCTTCTTTATGTCCATGTGTACTCAATGTTTTACTCCCACTTATAAGTAAGAATATGAGGTATTTGGGGTTTTGTTCCTGTGTTATTGTGCTTAGGGTAAGCATCTATGTTGCTGCAAAGGATATAATTTTTCTTAATGGCTGCATTGTATTCCATGGTGTATAGGTACCACATTTTCTTTATCCAGTCATGTACGTACTTTTGAGAGACTCTTGTATATGCACAGGACAAGATATCTATATAGGTGGTCTTTAAATATTATAATAGCAATAATGTAGAAACAGCTTACTGTCCTTCAACTGGGGAAATGGATAAGGAAATTGTGGTTTGTTTGTATAATGTACCATTCTATTACACAGTAATTAAAAATAAATGGAGCACGTCAACCAACATAGATGGATGAAATGAAGCAACTAACAAATATGACCTTTCAGGAAAAATTTCTAAAAACGTAAAATAATACAAATATGCATTGGAATAATGCATACAAGTTCTGTGGAGCAGAAGAAACAAGAGTAGGTTTTGGTTGCATTCTAGAATTTTTTTTAAGTGTTCAAAGTAAAATATGGGAAAATTAATGTCAAATCTTGATACGTTTTGTTCATGGTTACCGTTTGATAGCTGTATTTTTCTGTATGTTTGCAGCATTTTAGCATTTAACCTTTTTAAATCAAAAAGAATACTGAAAAAACAGGCAAAAAGATATGGGAGATATGAATTTTGAAAGCAAAAAGGTTATGTTATTGTTATTTGAAGAAGATGTTATCTATGTAGAAAATCCAAGGCAATCAACTCAGAAACCGTTATAACTAAGATAGCTGAGTAAAGTGGCAAGATCTTTAAAAACTTGCAGGTGGGATTAATTTAATGATTTTGAGATGAGAGGATCTTTCTGGCTTATCTGGGTAGGCCCAGTGTAACCACAGAGGTCCTTAGGAAACCGGAGCTGGAAGACTGGATTCAGCAGTAGATGTGGCAATGGAAGCAGAGGTTGGAGTGATGCAGTGGGGAGCCACTGGCCAAGGAAAGAGGGGGCCCCTAATGTTACTGAAACACCAGGGTTTGGTCTAGGTCCTGCTGCTCACCACACGGAAAGCCAATCACTGAGACAAAAATTATTGCCAAGAAAGAAGGCTTTAATCCAGTGATGCAGCTGAGGAGATGAGGTCTGCCTCAAATTCATCTCCCTAACTGACTAAAATGAGGGCTTTATATAGCAGGGAAGAAATGTAGCTATGTATGGGAAAACAGGGACATGGAAGGGGTAAAGAAGCCATCATGATGATTGAGGGCCTGGTGTCTTATTGTCTCGATGTGATATGATGATCTTGTGAGTTTCAATTCTTTGATACTTTTTTAAGAGGTCCTTTTCTGAGGAAGGGTCAATTTCTATATTTATCCAAAAGAAATGTCTATGGCAGGGGTCCTCAACCTCCTGGCTATGGACTGGTTACTGGCGCGTGGCCTGTTAGGAACTGGGCTACACAGCAGGAGGTGAGCAGAGGGTGAGCGAGTGAGGCTTCATCTGTATTTACAGCCACTCCCCATCAATTACATGACCACCCGAGCTCCACCTCCTGTCAGATCAGCAGCAGCATTAGAGTCTCATAGGAGCACAAAGCCTATTGTGAACTGCACATGTGCGGGGTCTAGGGTGTGCGCTTGTGAGAGTCCATCTTAGGAGCAGCCCACTCACTCCCCATTCTGGGTGCTTTAAGACCCCGTGTGCCCCCTAGTGTGTGAGCGCGGGACTGCTTCTGTCTGCTCTGGACAAAGCCTTCAGCTGCCCTCAGCACCGTAACTTCTGTTCTGTTGACAGGACGGTGATTAGCTTGGTTTGGGGATGTCCATGTTTTGTCACACATCTTCTTTTTATATTTTACTTCTGTGGCTCTGTGCTTAATGATGTGGCAGGCGGGGAGGAGGGACTTCCTGAGCGTGAATTTACATCATTTCGACCAGCCCAGGTTAGATGTAGTGTTGGAAAGAGAAGCACAGTTGATCCTGATCATTTGCAGATTCCGTATTTGTGAGTTCACCTAATACCTAAAGTCTATTTGTAACCCCCAGATCAATACTCGTGGTGCTTTTGTGGCTTTTCACAGACACACGCCCAAGGCAGTGAAAAATCTGTGTCCCAGCTGGTGTTGAACAAGGCGATGGTCGGCTTCCTGGCTTCTGCTCTCATACTGTGAACATGTGGCCTTTTCTTGGTCTATTTAGTGCCACGTTTCTTGCATAGTTGGGCTTTTTGTTGGTGATTTTACTGTTTATGATGGCCCCCGGGCACAGCGCTGAAGTGGTCTGGTGTTCCTAAGTGCAAAAAGGCTGTGACGTGCCTTATGGAGAAAACAATGCGTGTGAGAGAAGCTTCGTTCAGGCATGAGTTATGAGGCTGTTGGCCATGGGTTCAATGTGAAGAAATCAACAGTACACATTGAATACGGTGTCTTTAAACAGAAACACACATAAACCAAGGTTACGTATTGGTTAGTTGATGAAAATATTATGACGAGAGGCTCGCAGGAATTTGACTCTGTGTTTCCCGTCGGAGCGGTGGTTCAGTATGCACTAATTCAGTGTTCCCTGTAGCATTCTGGGAGATAATTACCACAGATAACAAGAACCTATTTTAGTAGGTGACAGAAAATGGAAAACTTCCCTTGGAGGAGTTCCTAACGGAGCCCCCAGGTGGCCCTTCCCTCCAGCCCTCACTGAAGCTTGTTCTTTTGTGACCCCTCTCCTTGGCAGGTTACTTTCTGAATTTTCTGGAGCCAGTAAACAATATCACCATTGTCCAAGGCCAGACGGCAATTCTGCACTGCAAGGTGGCGGGAAACCCACCCCCCAACGTGCGGTGGCTGAAGAACGACGCCCCGGTGGTGCAGGAGCCGCGGCGGATCATCATCCGGAAGACAGAATACGGCTCGCGACTGCGAATCCAGGACCTGGACACGACAGACACAGGCTACTACCAGTGCGTGGCCACCAACGGGATGAAGACCATTACCGCCACCGGCGTCCTGTTTGTGCGGCTGGGTGAGTCGGGCAGTGAAGTTGAAGTCGTGTGGGTTAGCAGATACGAAGGTTCCCAGCCACCGAGCAAGAGGTCCGGTTGCTATTTGAAAGTGAACACACGAGTCAGCACTCGGGGAGAGCAGTGAAACCATTCCCTAGGGCCTTCCCCGTGTGCCCCAGGGCACAGCTTGACCTGTTACCCATTTACTAGTAATAAAAGAAAATACGGCCAGGTGGTGGCTCACGCCTGTAATCCCAGCAGTTCGGCAGGCCGAGGCAGGCGGATCAGGTGAGGTCTGGATTTTGAGACCAGCCTGGCCAACATGGCAAAACCCCATCTCTACTAAAAATACAGAAATTAGCTGGGCGTGGTGGTGGGTGCCTGTAATCCCAGCTACTGGGGAGGCTGAGGCAGGAGAATCACTTGAACCTGGGAGGTGGAGGTTGCAGTGAGCCGAGATCGCGCCAGTGCACTCCAGCCTGGGTGACAACAGTGAAACTCTGTCCCAAAGAAAAGAAAATAGGTGCAGATGGAGGGGTTTATAGACCGGGAGCCCAGAAGACAATCCCAGGTGCACACGGGGAGCCGAGGTGTTTATCAGGAAGGCCATGTGTTAGGAGGTCAGGCGTCCGTGGGAAGGTGGCCACACTGCAGGATAACTGGGCAGGGTCCGAGGCTGGCCTGGCTGGGGTGGGGAGAGAGCTGAGTGCGATGACCAGAGATTCTGAATCTCTGTGCTCGTCACACCTGGTGAAGGAATTAAGTGGCAGGAAGGAATGTGTCCCCTTCATCCCAGCCGTGAAAAGCCCCCAGGCAGTGAACGTCCCGGCCATGCCACCCAGGCCCACGCCATCCAATCACAAGTGGTAAAACAGATTCTGTGTGTAAAGACTAGATGAGAAGAGAGAGAGTAAGGACGGCAAAAACTCCAAAAAACAAAGATACCCTCAGTGTCAAAGCGCCCCTTCCCTTGTGTGTGGTTTCCAGCCTTGCTGACGTAACCACGAGCGGAGCCTGAGGCCCGAGGACAGCTGCCCACCAGTGAGCCCGCTGGCTTCGGCCTGTTTGCCACTGGCCTGATTTGAAGAAGGTCGTATTCCAAATCATGGAGTATTAATAACTCGTCTTTTTGTTTCCTCTTTTTAGGTCCAACGCACAGCCCAAATCATAACTTTCAGTAAGTATCTATATCCCCCAAACCATGTTCTGCTGCTCTGAGGGTTTTTGTTATGTAAGAATCTGGGTTTTAAATCCTGCCAGCTCATGTCTTTGCCGAATTTGCTAGAAGTTGGCTGGGTTTCATACAGGGATGGCCACATGCTTGCTTAGGGTTGGGAAACGTTTACATTTTCCATGTTTCTTGTACAGAAAAAATGTCAGACAACCAAAAATGGTTAATTTCTTTCTGTGATCATGACTTTACACAGGGCTACTGAGAGGAGTATAAATATACAGGCCAGGTTGCCTGGGCACCAGGAAGGATCTCGGCTCATTAGTACGTTTGGAAACAGGGACATAATTCATTCTGAAATCCCAGCACCACCAGCTGCAGTTAATGAATGTGTGCCCCTGAGCCTTGGGCCACCCTGTGACAGTGGGCGGGGGTCTCAACTCCACCTTGCAGATGAGGAGACCGAGGCTCACAGCCAGGCTTACACTCCTTCAAGAGCTGCTGGCGGCAGTGGCTTTGAACTCAGGCCTCTGGTTTCCCAGCACGAGGTTGTCCACTGTGGCCAGGCTGTCTTGGGAGTGTCCCCTCTGAACTGCCCACGTTCTCCCATCGTGTACACAGAGGAGTGCTCATTCGTTGCCTGTGTTTGAGCTGAGCAGTGACTGTCCAGGTCTCCTGCGTTTCCTCCTCAGGCCTATTGGAGAGCAGTGCTTGGTGAAGTGGTGGGTAAAGTGTGCAGTGTTGGCTGATTTCTGTTTCCCTGGGCCTCGTATCCATTATCCACCCATGGTGTGCTGCTGCAGGCTCGGCAGGGCTGCGACCTATCTCAGCAGACATCAGCAACTTGCTTACAGAGGGCAGATTTTCTTTTTAGCCAGGCCCGGCTCTTTCACCCAGACTGGAGTGCAGTGGCACAATCATAGCTTACTGCAGTCTTGCACTCCTGGGCTCAAGCCATCCTCCCCCGTTCAGCCTCCCAAGTAGCTGGGACTATAGGCGCGTGCCACCACACACCCAGATAATTTTTTCTTGTATTTGTAGAGGTGGGGTCTCACTATGCTGTCCAGACTGGTCACAAAGTCTTGCCTCGAGCAATCCTCCCGCCTCACCCTCCCAAATCACTGGGATTGTAGGTGTGTGCCACCACACCTGACCTAGAGGGAAGATACTTGGGAAGATTCTGTGCTAAGCAATAGTGATGGAGCATTTTTCCTTAATAATCCTTTAGACACAGAGTAAGGAAAGAAGAAATTGCATCATGAGCACAATTATGGGGCTTTGAAAAAGGCATATAAGTCATTTCAAAAGTCGAACTATTGTTTCCTCTTATTTTATATTTATGTATTTTATTTCAGTTATTTTATTTTTCGAGACAGAGTCTCGCCCTATCACCCAGGCTGGAGTGCAGTGGTGCAATCTCCACTCACTGCAACCTCTGCCTGCCAAGTTCAGGCAGTTCTCGTGTCTGAGCCTCCCAAGTAGCTGGAATTACAGGTGCGCACCACCACGCCCAGCTAATGTTTGTATTTTTAGTAGAGACGGGGTTTTACGATGTTGGCCAGACTGGTCTCGAACTCCTGACCTCAAGTGATCCGTCCACCTTGGCCTCCCAAAGTGCTGAGATTACAGGCATGAGCTGTTGCACCTGGCCTATATTTGTGTATTTTATAAATAAAACTTTTATAGTTCATTTATATATATTTACATAAATATCTTATGTAACTAGATAATATATTGTCAATATAGAACATACAGAGCTATAATTATATAAATATTAAATATATTCATGTATTTATATACAAATTGTAAATTTATATATATATTTATATAAATTATTTCACAATATTTTTACATTGACTTTCTTCTCATTTTAAGTTATGGATTTAATCCACACATTGATGTAAATGACTGGGGCAGTTTCGGAAAGTCCCGCCTGACCTCCCATCCTTCCAGGCCTCCCACCTCCCTTGTCACGAAGGTAAATCATCCAGGGAGTTTCCAGGCACTCAGTACATACATACATCTACCCAGGGAAATCCATCTTAAGAAAACAGTCAACTTGAAAAAAGGTCTAAAAGAACAGAAATTACTCAGTATTACTGAGGCAATGAAGAAATGCGCTTTACCTATACACGATCGGTGAGAAATTTCTGGAGTGCTGTTTGACAATAAACATAAAACTATTTTTAAAAAGAAATACCTCTTAACAGTTTTATGTACTTTTTTACTACTTGACATGTTTAGTTAACCATTCATAGAAATCTTTCCATCTCAGTGCGTTTGAAGTTTCCAGATGCTCTCTTTGCCTCTTTCTGGACTCATGTGCAGAGCATGTGACTGTTCCATCGCGATGGGCATTCCTATGAGGGAAGCCTCATCCCAGCCACTCGTGCCACTGCGTCTCCCTGCCCTGGCCCTGAGACCTGTGGCTGGGTTTCTATAGGAGAGATTCTGAAGAGGAAAAGCTGCAGGGGCACAGGCACCCCCTTTTTATAACTGATACTGCAAATTGGCCATTCATAGGTAACCTTCCCGACACAATGGCAAAGGACCCATTTCTCCTTATCTTCCATAAGATGACTTCCAAACTTGTTAACTTCCACCACTGGAAGGATGGAAAATGAATAAGTGACCCACTTTGTTCTCCATTTCCCTGGTTACTAGTGAGGCTGAGCATGTGGACACACGTTGCTTGGCACTCATGTCTCCTCTTTGTCAATTGCCACTTCATATTCTTTTTTCGTTTTTCCTTTACATTGTTTCTTAATGAATTTTGATAATTCTTTATGTCTTATTTCTTGATCATATAGACATTAAAACTTTTACAAATGATTAATTTGTTTTTCATGGTGTGTCTTGTTAAAGAATGTCCTAATTTCCTTGAAAAATTCTGACGATAGTTTGATTGGAATGACAATGAATTTTTAGGTCAGTTTGATGAGAATTACTATCTAAATTGAATTTTCTCATTAAGGACTACTTTGCTTTGTGTTCCAAGGTGTTTTCTTTTTCTTAACATTTTATAATGAAAAATTTCAAACATACAGTTGAAATAATTTAATAGTGGGTTCCTATAGACTCACCAACTAGATGCTAGCATTTACATTTTACTGTGCTAACTTTATCGCTTATCGTTCCAACCAGCCTCCATCTATCCATCAATCAAATTTTTCGTTCATTTCACTGAGTTGCAGATACTTGTACATTTACCCTGAAATACTTCAGCATGTGTATCATTAATGAGATTGCAGTATCTGTGTATGATTTTTGCTGCTTCTTCTTCAGCAAAAATTTTGCATACCAATGAAATGCACACGTCTTAAGTATAGCACTAATAAGGTCTGACAAATGCATACATCTCTGTGATCCAAACACCCTGTCCAGGTACAGAATCTCTGTCACGCCTGCAGGTTCTGTCGTGCAACTTCCTAGCCAACTCCCTTCTACCCAGGCATCCACTATTCTGATTTTTTAAGTAATGGATTAGTTTTCCTGTTATTAAACATCAAAGAAATGAAATCCTTCATTTCATGTAGCCACTTAAGCCTGGTATCCTTTTAGCACAGTGCTTTTGAGATTCATCTGTGTTGTACACATATCCGTAGGTTACAGCTGTTTATTGCTGAATAGTATTTCACTGTATGAACACACTAGTTGGTTGGTGGACACCTAAGCAGATTCCAGGCTTGACTAGTATGAATAAAGTTCCTTGTGTAGGAATACTCTATACAAGTTTTTTGTGGACATGTATTTTCATTTCTGTTAGTGTTACCTAGGCACAGAACTGCTGGATTATAGGGCATGTGTGTGCTTAATTTTGTAAGACATTCCTGGACCTTCTCCTAAACTCTTTTTACCTCCACCCACAGTGTGGGAGACATGTGATCACTCCACATATTTCCCAACATCGGTGCGGTTAGCCTTTTTAAGTGCAGCTATTCTGGTGTATGCAGTGATTCAAGTGACTTTTATATCATTCCAGCCTTTTGAAAGAGTAATTGTTACTAGTGATTTATACATTTTCAAGTAAATATATTTAAAGCTGTACAGTTTCCTCTGAATACCATCTCCCTGCTTCCACCACGCATTTAGGCTTTTGTTGTTTGATACTGTTTTCTGACTTCTGTTGCATTATTATTAAGGAATATGGGCTGTTTATGTTTTACTCTTGATTATTTATTGAGATGTTTCTTTGTAACCAGTTAGACACGGTCAATTTTTGTGAATCTTGCCTATTGTTTCAAAAATAAGTATGCTTTGATGTGGCTGCACATTTCTTGACTCATCTATGAGATTGAGTATAAGTATGTTATTAAAAGTATCTTTTTTTTTTTTTTTTTTGAGACGGAGTCTTGCTCTGCCGCCCAGGCTGGAGTGCAGTGGTGCTATCTCTGCTCACTGCAAGCTCCGCCTCCCAGGTTCACGCCATTCTCCTGCCTCAGCCTCCTAAGTAGCTGGGACTACAGGCACCCGCCACCACGGCTGGCTAATTTTTTTGTATTTTTAGTAGAGACGGGGTTTCACTGCATTAGCCAGGATGGTCTCAATCTCCTGACCTCGTGATCCACCTGCCTCGGCCTCCCAAAATGCTGGAATTACAGGCATGAACCACCGCGCCTGGCCAAAAGTATCTGTATTTTTTTTGTCCACATGGGTACCAGATACCTGAGGATTTGTGAAAGTCACCCACACTCATTCTGGATTTGCTAGTTTCTATTACCTATTTATTGTTAATATTTTGCATGTATTGTAAGGTTATACAGGTTTTTGCGGGGTTTTTCGGTTTCTTTTTACAGTCCCTTTTAATGCTTTTTGCCTTGAATTCAGTTTTGCCTAACAATAATAGAGTTCATGTGCAGAGCATGTGACTGTTCCATCGTGATGGGTATTCCTATGCTTTTTAAATTTGCATTTGCCAGGAACCTTTTTTATGATTCCTGTCCCACTCTTTCGTTTTTCACCTTTCTGTGTTCTGTTTTATGTAGGTGTCTTGTAAATGATGTATAACTAGACTTTTTTGGGAGGTTGATGTGGAAGACTTTCCAGTCTGAAAGTCCATGTTAATACATGTAGGTTAAATTCATTTTAACTAATACACAGTATTCCATTCTGTGAGTCAGTTTCCACTTTAATCATGCATTGGCTGCTGAGTGAAGGTTAGTTCTTTTCGCTGATACGGACCCTCTTATAGTGACTGTCCATCCCATGTCTCTTTGTCCCTGTGGGCGAAAGTCCTCCAGGGACAGAGATCAGGAAGCAGGTGTACAGGTGTGCATCACCCACCTCTCCCAGGAATGGCCAGATTGCCCTCTGTGATGGCCAAGTCATTCATAGCCTCACATGAGTTGTTATTTCCTCATGTTTTCTAGCACATGGTATTATCAGAACTTAAAATGTTGCCAGCATCTTAGGAGTCAAATAGTAATTTTACATTACATTTCACTAGTAAATAGTGAGGTCGAGCATCATTTTGTCGTTTTAAAAGCCATTGCATTGCCTGTGTGTATCCAGCCTATCCTCATTATTTGCAGATTCCATATTTGCAAATTTGCTTATTCACTAAACTTCGTGTCCCCCAAATCAACACGTGTGATGTTTTCATGGTCATTCTTGGACATGCACTGAGTGGAGAAAACCGAGCTCCCTGACACATGTTTCCAGCTGAGACCGAAGGAAACAACGCCGCCTTCTTGTTCTAGTCCTCATGCTGTGAACACGCATCCTTTCTGTCTACTTAGTGTCACTATTTGTGTCACTATTTTTCCTATTTGTGTGCTTTCTGTTGGTGATTCTGCTGTGGTGAATGGCTCCTAGGTGTGGCGCTGAAGTGCTGTCTGGTGTCCCAAGTGCAGGGAGCTGTGATGTGCCTTACGGAGAAGACGTGTGTTAGAGGCTGTACCTTTTCCACAAATCAATAATATGCATCAAATAAGATGTCTTTAACCAAAAATGTACATAAAACAAGGTGTGTATTGATTGGTTGAACCAAATGTTGTAACCAGAGGCTCTCAGAAAGCTAACTCTGTGAACAGTGGCTCAATATTCACTAATTCAGTGTTTGTCTTGACATTATAGAAAATAACTATGGCAGATAACTAAAATAGACTGCACTTTGTCCATGTTTCTGTTAGAATATGTGTTTTTCGGTCAGGTGTGGTGGCTCACGCCTGTAATCACAGCACTTTGGGAGACCAAGGCGACTGGATCACCTGAGGTCAGGAATTTGAGACCAGCCTGGCCAACATCATGAAACCCGGTCTCTACTAAAAATATCAAAATTAGCCGGGCATGGTGGTGCATGTCTGTAATTCCAGCTACTCAGAAGGCGGAGACAGGAGAATTGATTGAACCCAGGAGGTGGAGGTTGCAGTGAGCCAGGATTATGCCACTGCACATCACTGAGCGACAGAGCAATACTTAGTCTCAAAAAAAAAAAAAAAAAAAAAAAAAAAAGGAATATTTGTTTTTCTTGCTTTATAAGAGTTTCAAAATAATTTCTAGATATATGCCTTTCCATAGTTATTACTCCATCTAGAATTTATTTTTATGCTGGTATAAACTAGTATTCTACTATGATGTTTTTCTCTACAGATGGCCTGGAGTCTTGGCATCATCTAATGAATGACCTAATCTGTAGTCATTAAATTTAGTATCAGCCCTGCTCTATGTGAAATTTCTGTAGATGTAGGTCTGCTTATAGGCTGTTTTGTCCCTATAGCTTCTGTTCCTGGACTAATTCCACAGTATTCTAACAGTGCAGCTTTGTAACGTATCTGTCCATATGTGGGGAACGATGCCCTCCTCTACTGCTGTGGACCGAAGTGTTTCCCACCAAATTCATGTGGTGACAGAGCCTGTACTGGAGACAGGACCTTTGCAAGGTGATTAAGGTTAAATAAGGTCATAAGGGTGGAGCCCTGACCTAAGAGAACTGTACAAGAGGAAGAGACATAGAGATCTCAGGTGCCATCTGGAAGGCAGGAGGAGAACCCCCACCAGGAGCCAAATTGGCTGGCACCTTGATGTTGGACTTCCAGCCTCCAGAGTGTGAGAAAATACATTTCTGTTGCTTAAGCCACCCAGTCTATGGTATTAGTTATGGCAGCCTGAGCTGATGATTGACCCACCTTATTACCATACCATTTTTCTAAATTGTCTTTCCTATTATTTGCCTTGTACTTTTCCTTGTGAATTTTATGTCTTTGTATTGGAATTGAATAGAAGTTTGATTGATTAGGAGAGAACTGATGCTGCTGTTTCTAGTTTGTAGTTTGATATTTCTTTAAGTTGTCTGTGTGCTTTTCTTATTTTTTTTCTTTTCTTTCTTTGGAGATGGAGTTTCGCTCTTGTCGCCCAGGCTGGAGTGCAGTGGCACCATCTTGGCTCACTGCAACCTCCACCTCCCAGGTTCAAGAGATTCTCTGCCTCAGCCTCCTGAGTAGCTGGGATTACAGACGCCTGCCACCACACCTGGCTGATTTTTGTATTTTTAGTAGAGGCCGGGTTCCACCATGCTGGTCAGTCTGGTCTCCTGACCTCAGGTGATCCACGTGCCTCGGCCTCCCAAAGTGCTGGGATTGCAGGTGTGAGCCACCACGCCCGGCCTCTGTGCCCTTTGCAATATAGTTTTAGAATTTTCTCCATGACGACCCGGCACGCCTTTCTTAAGTATGTTTCCAGGTGGTTCATTGATTCTGCTAATGATACTGATATCTGTCTCTCCCAGATTTTATTTTTAAATTGTGTGCTAGTGGTGGTTGAGAAAGGCATTAAATTTTAGATACAAATCTTATACCTACAACTTTGTTGAACTTTTTCATTTCATTATTTTTTCCTGAAGTATCTTTTGGATTTTTTTCTATGGGGGAATTAAAGTTTTCTACAAATACATTTTTCTATTCCCACCTTTATATATTAATAAAAATTATCTATATATACAACACAATGTTTTGATATATGTCTACATTGTGGGATGGCTAAATCAAGTTAATGGACATATGCCTCACTTGACATACTCCTCATTTTCTTGTAGTGAAAACACTTAAAGTCTGTTTTCTTTAGCAATTTTTTTTTTAGACGGTATCTCGCTCTGACGCCCAGACTGGAGTGCAGTGGTGGCACAATCTCGGCTCACTGAAACCTCTGCCTCCCAGGTTCAAGCAATCCTTCTGCCTCAGTCTCCCGAGTAGCTGGGATTACAGGCGTGCACCACCACGCCTAGCTAATTTTTATATATATATATATATATATAATGTATGTATATATGTGTGTGTGTGTGTGTATATGTTTTTGTTTTTGTTTTTTTTTTTAAGTAGAGACAGGGTTTCATCATATTGGCCAGCCTGGTCTTGAACTCCTGACCACAGGTGATCTCCAATACATTGTTATTCACTATAGTCATGTTGTAAAAGCCATCTCTTCACCCTAGTCCTCCTTCTAACTGAAATTTTGTATCCTTTAACCAACATCTCCCCAGTTCCACAGTCCCAGCCTCTGGTAACCACCACTGTGCTTTCTGGCAGAGGGCTTTTCCACGCGAGGACATTCTTTGACTTTGTAGTGCATAGTAGCAGCGCACTGGCCGTCATCCTTCTGCCACCATGAGTCTCTTTTCCCCAGTGACCCTGACTGTGCTTCAGTAGACTGACTCTTTCCCCGCCCCGCCATAATGATGCGCTTATGATATCTCCGGACCGTAACCAAACGAAGACAGAAGGAGAGAATCAGTGAGCTTAAAATAACAATCCATAGGTTCTCTGATTCTTTTTCTCGACCAGTTTATCCTATCAGTGGCACCTCTTTTGGGCCACTTCCATAGAAAATGCACAACAGTTAGCATTGTTCCATTGTTGGTCAAGAGGTGTGTCCTCTCTGTATAAAGGGAGAGTTGAACAGCAAACAGTAGTATCGCCTTGGCTTAGCCCTGTGTGCAGCGTGACAGCAAGACACGGTACCGTGGATTCTCAGCCATGAACTCTGATGGTTGCTGACACAGGGCTTCCACTCACAGCTCTTCCTTGGGTGCTGTCCTGGCCCATCCACATGCGTGGGCGCTGTGGTGTGTGGGACTAAAGCTTGTGCATGTTGAGGGAGGTGGATATCCTTGAAGGTTAAAGGATTTACCACTGTAAGACATTGCTTTCCCTTCTATCCCTGTTAAATTGGGGGCGAGGAGGGTGTGTATATGGAGAACAAAGCTTGAAGAAAAGGTGGTGCCTCCACAGATGAAGTTTCCAAGGCCAGGGTTATCCAAGCTGACTCAGCAGCAGTGCTGGTTGTGCTTGGGGGTTAATGCTAAGCTGCCTGTCTCATATTTCATATTTCCTGCTCTGCTGAGAAGTGGCACATTCAGATGAGTGTAGGCCCATACACAGGTCCTGCTTCTAGCGGGAGGGAGTTGGTGGGGTGGGGAGTGCTGCCTTCGTGAAGTCAGAGCACCAGAGCCCTTGGCTGGCCTGTGTTGCTGTCCTGGACCCACCCCATGGGCCACAGGTGTGTGCATGCATATTGTGCTTCTCACACACGCACACACCTGCTCAAGGAAAGTGTGGTGTTCTTTTGAATAATGAAAAGTTGTGTTAATTATTGGCCTCTGGGAAATCACCTTCCTGGGGCCATGGCCCTGTTATTTTCTTATGGAAACAAGCATCAGTTAATTCCAAGACGTCAACCGTTCTCCATCCAGACGCTTGTGACCCGGGACTCCTTGTTTCCAAGTCTGACTTCTCCAGCCCCACATGTTCACCCACATAATGAGCCTCTCCATGGGGATGATTTGAAGGCACCTCTCGCCGAGTGTGTCTACATGGAATTCGGCCAGCTGCCAGCCCAGACTCCTTCCATTGCTATTTTGGGGGAGTTTTCATAAGTCTAGTTCAGCGTTTATCCTAATTACAGGAAAACAGCACTATAAAATTGAAAGTGCCAAGTAAGAAGCCGGTAATTAGAAATGACATCAGCAGAAACCAAGCCAGGCCAGGCATGGTGGCTCAGGCCTGTAATCTCAGCACTTTGGGAGGCCAAGGCAGGCCAATCACTTGAAGTCAGGAGATGGAGACCAGCCCGGCCAACTTGGTGAAACTCTCTCTCTACTAAAAATACAAACATTAGCTGGGTGTGGTGGCGTGCGCCTGTAATCCCAGGTGCTGGGAGGCTGATGCCCGAGCATTGCTTGAACCTGGGAGGTAGAAGTTGCAGTGAGCCGAGATCACACCACTGCACTCCAGCCTGGGCAACAGAGTGAGACTCCATGTTTAAAAAAAATAACAAAAATAAAAAAAAAACCAAGCCGCCTTATTGCTGACAAACTTGGGCAAAAGGCTGACATTTGGCATTTGATAATAAAGCCCTCAGACCACCAACCTAATCAAGTTCAACTTAATTCAGACAGAGCTTGAAGGAGGGAAGCCAGTCTAATTTTTTTCTCAGTAACATCTTTTTATGATAAGTTCTATTTTCTAGAAAATACAACTTTCCTTAAGTCCCATAGTACAGAAACAGAATAAAAGCGAGAAACTGAATTTGCTTTGAGGTTATGTGATACGAGCAGTAGGTGACTAAGTAGGCAATCATCAATAAGGTAATTTGAGGATAGATACACACATCTAAATGCAGACTATAGGCCGGGCGCGGTGGGTTACTACTTTGTAACAAAACAATAGGGGAAAAATGTTAACTTCGTACACAATGTGTAGCTACATTTGAATTTTGACATGGATTCCTTTTCAACCTTAAAACAGCCTTAGTTTCCTTTAAAGCTCCATCATTATTAATACCTATGAAGGTTTATTCTCAGCATGTGTCATCTAGGGGAAGGCTGTGGATCCACCCCACCATCTTGCCAGTCTCGGTGGAGGAGCACCTTCCATCACTGTCTGCTGGCCCCTGCTTCTGTTTCTCCCCGATCTCCTACCCCTCTCCTGTGGCTTATCTTACCCAGGGTTGTCATTATTTTACATTATTATTATTATTGTTGTTGTTGTTGTTATTATTATCTGAGTCAGAGTCTTGCTCTGTCACCAGGCTGGAGTGCAATGGCACAATCTCTGCTCACTGCAGCCTCCGCCTGGGTTGAGCGATTCCCCTGCCTCAGCCTCCCGAGTAGCTGGGACTACAGGCGTGCACCACCACACCCAGCTAATTGTTTGTGTTTCAGTAGAGATGGGGTTTCATCATGTTGACCAGGATGGTCTCGATCGCCTGACCTCGTGATCCACCCACCTCGGCCTCCCAAAGTGCTGGGATTACAGGCGTGAGCCACCGCTTCCGGCCGGGTTGTCATTATTTAGCGCCCTCTCTCCTCCTTGACAGTCACTTCTTGGTGTAGAAGTTTCTTCTTCATCCGTGTCCTGTCAGGCTTTGGATCAGTGCCTGGCAGCCTGAGGGCAGGGGATTTCCACACTGCGTTTCTGAAACGTGATGCTCCGCCAGCTGGGGGAGCACGTCTGCTGCACTTACGTTGCTGAAGGAATTTTATAGCTGCCAAATTCCGTCTCAGCCCTTTCCTTGCTTTCCCAGGGATTCACTTAACAGACTCTCTCCAGCTCTGTTCCTTGTCCAAGGCTCCAAATGTGCCAGATAAAGATAAAATATAATTGTTTGAAAATAGAAAGCAACTCCCACTTGTTTTCTCAGACAATTCAAAAGCAAAGATGCCATTTTCCAAGCACTTCTGTCTGGCTTTTTGGAGATATATATATATATATATATATATATATATATATATATATATATATATATATATATCTTTTTTTTTTTTTTTGAGACAGAGTCTAGCTCTGCCACCCAGGCTGGAGTGCAGTGGCATATTCTCGGCTCACTGCAAGCTCCACCTCCCAGGTTCACGCCATTCTCCTACCTCAGCCTCCCCAGTAGTTGGGACTACAGGCACCTGCCACCACGCCCGGCTAATTTTGGTTTTGTATTTTTAGTAGAGACGGGGTTTCACCATGTAAGCCAGGATGATCGATCTCCTGGCCTCGTGATCCGCCCGCTTCAGCTTCCCAAAGTGCTGGGATTATAGGCGTGAGCCACCACACCCAGCCTAGATATTGTCTATTCAGATTGAAAGCCCACGTCAGTGAGAGATGTGTAAGCAGGGTGTGATGGCGGGAGACTCCCCACCCCCTTGTCATCTTCCTTACACCCCCTTGCTCTCTCGGTCCTGTGGGCACCTGACCAGCGGCCGGGGAGAAGCCTGCAACAGGGGGAACAACCTTCTCTTCCTTGACTCTTGCAAGGTAGGAAAGAAATTACTCACATTGGTGGCGTCATCCCAGGAGACTGAGCTGAATCTCATAGCTTAGGCATAGCTGACATTAATCCGATCAGGCAGGTCTTAATGATTTTTCCAGCAAGAGTGGACAAGCACCCGGAGCCCGCCTCCAGACAGGGGCATGTCCAGCACATACCCGGGCAGAGGTGACTTCCATTTATGTTGGTAGTGTGGCCAGCGTCTAATCAGCAGTTAACATCAGCTCAAAATGAATGAAAGCGAGACAGGCAGGCGCTCATAGTTAACATATGTGCTGCCCATTTAAACTACCTTTAAGGAACCCGTAACCCAAGGAAGCAATGGCTGGTGAGCTGGAGTTAACACCAAAATCTCCTTCTTTGAATTATTATTATTATTTTGAGACAGAGTCTCACTCTGTCGCCCAGGCTGGACTACAGTGGCGCGATCTTGGCTCACTGCAAGCTCTACCTCCCGGGTTCACACTATTATCCTGCCTCAGCCTCCCAAGTGACTGGGACTACAGGCACCCACCACCATGCCTGGCTAATTTTTTGTATTTTTAGTAGAGATGGGGTTTCACCGTGTTAGCTAGGATGGTCTTGATCTCCTGACCTCGTGATCCACACGCCTCGGCCTCCCAAAGTGCTGGGATTACAGGTGTGAGCCACTGCACCCAGCCCCTTCTTTGATTTATTTATGGCTCCAGGTTCTGTTCTTTGAGAAAAGGGTTTTCTGCAGAAGCTTGAGAAGGTCTCTGCTATTGCAAGTGTTCAGCCTCTGCCTTAGCAAGAGAGTTCAGATAGGAATTTTAAGTCCATTTGGTTAAATTGAACACAGTCTTTTTTTTTTTTTTTTTAATTTAAAGACAGGGTCTTGCTCTGTCACCCAGGCTGGAGTCCAGTAGTTCGATCTCAGCTCACTGCTGTCTCTGTCTCCCAACTCAAGTGATCCTCCCACTTCAGCCTCCTGAGTAGCTGAGACTATAGGCACGTGCCACCCTGCCCAGCTAATTTTGGTATATTTTGTAGAAACGGGGTTTCACCATGTTGCCCAGGCTGGTCTCGATCTCCTGGGCTCAAGTGATTCACCAGCCTTGGCCTCCAAAATTGCTGGGATTACAGACATGAACCACTGTGCCTGGCCTTAAATGGAACAGAATTCAGATTTCATTTGGGGATGGTCTACTCTAAATGGATGTAGGGTGGAAAGCCGAGTGCTCTCAGGCTTGTGGGGTAGGTTCCAGATTTGCTGGAAAAGAAGCTACTGAACTACAGGCCTGACGTGCTCATGTAAGGCTTGTCCTAGCATCTTCAGTCCCCTCTTCCGCCAGCAGTCGCAGTCCCCTGATGTGTCTGCTGTGGCTCACTGGCATCACTGGACCTCTGGAGGGTCCTGAGCACCACTTTAAAATCCTCCAGGATACTTATCATGATGGCTTTCATTGGCTGAAGCCAGACCAACAGTTTCTGCAGAAAATAATTTACCACAAACTCCAACCTGGGGACCTGGAAAAGGATTACGCCCTCTTCCCATCCATGCAGGCTGTCCCCGTGGGGACCGGGAGGAGCAGGAGGGAGAACAGCCTGCCCGTGCCTTTCCCTCTTCTGACCTCCTGCGCCTGTGACATGTGGTCTGTGCTGTCCATGCAGCAGGGCCAGGTCACACTTCTGTGTAGAGTGGGCATGCATGTATGTCATTCTGTGAGTTCTTTGAGGCTTGGACTTCTTGGAGTCCCTCCCATCACCTTGGAACATAGTAGAACATTTGTGTATTGCTTTTCTCCTTTTCAGATATTTCTGCTGTTCACCCTCTGGATTGTCATCGTTATCATAAAAGCCTTACTTGCAAACAAGGGAAGTTTGCAGGGGCATTGCCATAATGTCTCTGATGTATTAAATAGTTCAAGGGTAAGGTGAAACATGTGCCTGATGTTCTGGGTGTGTGCACGTATACACAAACACGTACCCATCCCTGTGTACTCTTCGCCTCAAGAACCATCTTCACGCTTAATCAGTCCTCCTCTTTGTGTTCCATACTCCCTTAAAGATGTGGAATTTTTTGAAATTAATAGTCATTTTTTAGAACAGTTTTAGGTTTACAGAAAAATTGAACAGAAAATCCAGTCTTCCCATCCTCCTTCTCATAGTTTCCCTTATTTTAATGTCTTGCATTCATGTGATACGTTTATTGCCGCTGAGCCGATATTGATACATTATTATTAACTAAACTCAGTAGTTTACATTAGGGCTTGTTCTTTGTGTTTTACCTTCTATGGGTTTTGCCCAGTGTATAGTGATGTGCGCTCACCATTACAGTATCATACAGAATAGTTTCACTGCCCTAAAACCCCAGTGTGCCTCCTGGAATCCATCCCTCCCTCCCTCATTATCCGTGGCATCCACTGGCCTTTCTCCATAGTCAGTCTCTGTAGTTTTGCTGTCCATGGTTTTGCATTTTCTAGAATGTCATATGGTTGGAATCATACAGTATGTAGCCTTCAGATTGGCTCATTTCACCCAGTAATACGCATTTAAGTTTCCTCTCTGTCTTTTTGTGGCTTGATAACTCGGTTTTTTTTTAGCACTAAATAATACTCCAGTGTCTGGATGTACCACAGTTTGTTTATCCATTCACCTACGGAAGGACATCTTGTTGCTTCCAAGTTTTGACAATTATGAATAAAGCTGCCGTAAACATCTATGTACAGGTTTTTGTGTGGACTTAACGTTTTTTACTTATTTGGATAAATACCAAGTAACAAAATTGCTGGATCTTTTTACTTCTTTGGATAAATACCAATACCAAGTAACAAAATTGCTGGATTACAAGATGCTGGATCATAAAATAAGTCATTGGCAGGAGCTGGCACCTCCCAGAGCTCTAACAGACTTTGTGTGTTTTTACCAGGGATGATTACCACGAGGATGGGTTCTGCCAGCCTTACCGGGGAATTGCCTGTGCGCGCTTCATTGGCAACCGGACCATTTATGTGGACTCGCTCCAGATGCAGGGGGAAATTGAAAACCGAATCACAGGTGGGAGCTGCAGACCTTTCTCACAGGATGATAAGCACACGCACAGCCACCTGTCGCACAGATGGTGGCCACTGTGTTTCATCAGTTAATGGCATGGACATTGGGTCCCTCTTCCATCTCATCTGTAGTAGAAAACCAGAGAACTTTTTTAGATGTAGTTGCAATTGCTAACATGATTTGCCCTAAAAATGTTCCTGGCCTGTATGTTTAAATTAGCAAGTGTGGGTTGCTTGGAATATACTTCTGCACTTTTAACTCAGCCAGACTGTGTGGGTCCAAAGCACTGTCCTTACTGCATCGCCAGGGCCTTCGGCCCCGGGCCCGCCACACTGGCGCAGGCAGCCTCAGCGCCCCCACGCTAACTCTGCTTGACTTCTCATTCTGCACTTCCTGACTCTTCTATCCTCTCTGAGCCACATTTGGTCCAAAGGCACCCAGGCCTGATTGCAGTGGTCTGGGGGAAAGAGTCGCGGGTCATCAGTGGTAGGGATACTGCAGTGAACACATATTTTGTCAGTCCTGGGTTTCCAGAGAACAAAGCCAAGTCTTTGAGTACCTGGTTCAGGGTCTGAGAAAGTGGCAGGTCATTTAGGAACTGCAGCTGCTCATCCTTGGTCTCTTTAAGACTTAACTTCTCTGATAGGCTGTCCCAGTTCGAAGCATACAACTCATTGGTGGGGTCCAGGGTCCTTCTTAGGGGAAAGGCCTTGGAAAGCAAGAAAATGAATTAGACAGAAGTCCTACAGAGCCCTCCTCCTGCTGTCCCTGCTCTCCCCACAAACACATACACGTTTTCTCTCCAGACCCCATAAGGAGCAAGAAATATCCTGTGCAGATGGCAGGTGCCCCAGCACCTCAGTTTAGTTGGATCCTCCCCATGGGAGCGGGAGGCTCTGCTGCAGGTTAGAATCAGTGGGTGATCTCTGATGCCTGTGCTCCCAGGAGAGGGTGATGGGGCAAAGGGGATACAGGGCACTGACCTGGTAAGGGGTGACAATGAGGATCCAAGGCAAAAAGTCACCTCATGTCACTGACAAGCCCTTCTAAGTTCAAGTCACCCTCAGACTAGAGAGCCAAAGGTCACATTCACGGTCACAGAAGAGACTGCCTGGCCCATGCTGGTACAGAGACCTCTGAGGACAGGGCCAGGGGGTCCTGTGCAAAGTGAAAGAGCCATCATGAGACAGAGAGGAACCTGGAGGTGCCATCCTGTTCTAGCGGGAGGTGGTTTTGAAAATACAGCTACCTCTCACTGCAAAAGCTTTCTTTGCCATTAAAGTAGAACTTCTCAAAGGATTTTACCGAAATACACAGTGGGAAATAGAGAGTGTACTTTATACCATGACTTAGTATACACATACATGTATTTCACACAACTGCCATAGGTTATAGGGAATAACTTTCACCCTTCCTAAAAGCGGTGCACTTGGATTTTTCTCTTCGATTTTATTTCATTAAAGAAAAAGGTGGCCGAGTGTGGTGGCTCATGCCTGTAATCCTAGCACTTTGGGAGGACTGAGTGCTAGGGAGGCTGAGGCGGGCAAATCACGAGGTCAAGGGTTCAAGACCAGCCTGACCAACATGGTGCAATCCCCGTCTCTACTAAAAGTACAAAAAATTAGCTCGGCATGGTGGCGGGTGCCTGTAATCCCAGCTACTCGCGAGGCTGAGGCAGAAAAATCACTTGAACCCAGGAGGTGGAAGTTGCAGTGAGCCCAGATCGCACCACTGTACTCCAGCCCCAGCAACAGAGCGAGACTATCTCAAAAAAAAAAAAAAAAAGCCCTTAGTAGGAACCATGTGCACTCTGACATCCTCTAGTCTGTTCTTATCGTCTTTTAAAATGCTAGCTGCACACTCCAGAATTAATTAGACACCCCACTAATTGGCAAGCACTGATCCAGGGCACACGATTGTCCCTCAGTTATCTCTTCAGGAGTTAAGGAATCAACTTGCATCCAAGCAGCCTGGTTTTATAGCAGCTTTTAGAGAAGAGTGTAGAATGAGGATTTTCTAGGTCGGTGGCTTTTCGAAAACAATAAATTTGAAGTTGCCCTCAACAGACTTGTGGTTTTGAAATAAGCATAGTAATGACTGTTGTGTGCAGTGTTCTGTTGGAAAGCGTTGTGTGACATTCAGGGTGTGGACAGATAACAGGATGTGAGTTGTTGGATCTCTTTGGTGCCTGGAATTGCACTTTCAGAAAGAAGAAGTACATTCTCAGGGTGAGGAGAAGGAGAAAGGAGGAATGCTATAAAGATGAGCGGAGACATCGCATCAGTGGATTAGCCCAAAACAAGTGACAGCTTTGGCGTTCTTAGGCAGTCTTTCCCTGTCCGGAGGTCAAGGCCTACCTGCATTTTTGACAGCCTTCCATATAATCCCAAATCCGTAATGATGGGATTGAACCGGACTGAAGCCTCAGTTCTTCCTCCAAATCCAAGACATCCTGTATTGTAACCGCTTACCCTCTCTGTTCCTCCATTTAAATATCGGCCACAGGAACCCGGAGGAGGGGAGGTGATGTGATGAGCACAGCAGTGCCCGCACACAGTCAGGACAGTGCGGCTGCTCCCGCCCACTGACACTACCTGTTACCCGACCCCTGGGCCCGTTCATGCCGAGGGCCACGTTATAGGCTGTGTGTGCACTCTCATGTCCCAGTGTGGGGTCTCAAATCACCCTTCAGGTACAGAAACAGGCCTGGAAAGGCGTGAGTGATACCACAAAGTGATCACGCACCAGGCTGTTCCCACACAGCTGCCCCTCCTGTTCCTGGTTGGGTTCCCAGGGAATGACTGACAGCGGCACTGCCACCTGCTGGCCAAACCTGGCACAGCACGTACACGCTTTCCTTGCCTGGAGGTCAATTGAGGCCAGCATTCTGGACAGTCCTCTGTATAATCACCAAATAATCGCCAAATCTGTAATGATGGGATTGAACTGCATTTGTGGGTGGAGCTATGGCTCCTCAGGGACTAAATGCCAGCTTCTGGGTTTTTTCCTACGTTGGAGAACACAGTCTCAGCTGGGTGTGCAGGCAAAGGGGCCTGTCTGCCTCCAGTGTCCCCAAGCTCAATTGTTGTAAACCAGCCTTTCACAGGTGAAAGTGGGGTAGTGAGCCCAGGGCAGGCTGATGCAGTCCTTAGAGTCCTACCTTGGCCAGCTTCTTCGCCCCTACCAGTGTCCAGCCATGCCTCCAGGTGCAGCAGATCTCCCCCCAATGCCCACACTTTGTTCCCGAACTCACCCCGTAGTCTCGCGCCAGGCTGCATCCTCTGACATCTTGCCCTTAAAAAATAAACTTCCCTACCAAAGGGGGCTCTGGATCTTGGGGTTTCTCTGTTCCCCCTTATCATAGAAGCTTCCAGAGTTTTAAGGCGGCCCTCCTTCCACTTTGTTGCTGTCACTGTCTTGGCTTTCCACATTTTACCAGCTGCCTGCCTCCTCCAGCTGCAGTTCACAGTGCTGAGCTGACTTCCTCTTCTGGGACAGGCTTCTCTCCAGACAGGCCTGGGACATTGGGAAGCCCGGGGCTGGGTACTGCACCTCTTGGCTTCTCCACACATAGCGGGTCCTTAGGATCTGCTTTTGCATCTGAAGTCTGAACCGTCCTGTCCTGGAAGAAGCACCTAGCGGAGTGAGCTAGAGGGCCGAGTTTTCCTTCTTTCTCGTTCTGCTTCTGATGTTTCTAAGTGAGGCCTGGGACCAGGGGCTTTTCTGTGTCTGCTGCAAATCAGAGCAGGTGATGGGCAGGCTGGCCTGCTGGTGGGGAGCCTCTCCAGGGTGGTGTGCGGGGCTCAGGGTTGGGGAGTCTGGGGCGGGGCGGGGTATCAGGGGGCCGAGTGGGCAATCTGGGATGCGGGGCTGGGGGTGGGGACTGGATGAATGTCAGGGGCGCGAGGTGGGTCTACCGCTAACGCGAGTCTCGCGGGCTCTGCAGCGGCCTTCACCATGATCGGCACCTCTACGCACCTGTCGGACCAGTGCTCGCAGTTCGCCATCCCATCCTTCTGCCACTTCGTGTTCCCTCTGTGCGACGCGCGCTCCCGGGCACCCAAGCCGCGTGAGCTGTGCCGCGACGAGTGCGAGGTGCTGGAGAGCGACCTGTGCCGCCAGGAATACACCATCGCCCGCTCCAACCCGCTTATCCTCATGCGTCTGCAGCTGCCCAAGTGTGAGGCGCTGCCCATGCCCGAGAGCCCCGACGCTGCCAACTGCATGCGCATCGGCATCCCGGCCGAGAGGCTGGGCCGCTGTGAGTGCCCGAGGGCCCCGGGCGGGACCGGCGGGCGCAGGGATTGTAGGGCCCTTGAAATGTGTATAGGGCGGCGGGTAAAGCCCAGGGAGCCCCATCTGTCCGGGCCCCGCGGAAGCCCGTTAGCAGCTGAGGGCCCCACAGCCCAGACCTCCATTCCAGCAGGGCAGCAGGTGGGGCCTTGGAGCAGGGGCTTTGGAGCCATTCAGCCCAGGGCTCGCATCTGGGCTTGCACTGCGTCCAGCTGTGGGACTCAGGAGAAGTCCCTCCACCTGCTTGAGCCTGGGATTTTCCTTCTCTGAAATGGGAGTGATCTCATTTCTTGTGGAAATGGCTGTTGGGGGCATGAGAGGAGACAGGGCCAGCTTCCTGATTTTCCTGATGGTCAGCACGCACTCGGGCGCCCGGGGAAATGCAGACTCTCAACTCCTGCCCCAACCTCCTGAAACCTGGAGGACCGGTCCCCAGAAACCTGTAGGATCCTTAGCTTTGGACGAGTGTGAGACCCGCGGAGATACTGCAGGACTGGCCTGGGGGGCACCAGAGAAGAACTTCTGTGATGATCAGGCATGGCTAGGGAAGGAAATACTGCAAGCACCCTGCACCTTTCTCCAGCTCCCTGCATCGTGGGCCTAGGGGATAAGCGTGGGGGATGGGGACAGTTCTGAGCCCGGGGCCTGGGTGTGGCCTTTTTGGGGTCTGCACAGGACGGAGGAGCATGCTCCCTACTGCCCCTCCTGCTGGCAGCAGAGCAGCCCCTGCCCTCTGGAGGCTTAGTAAACCGCAAGCTGTTGAGCCCCAGAAGGGTGACTGTGGCCAGTCAGGCTGACAGACACAGGACAGGGAGCCGTGCTGATGTCCCTGAGGAAAACCATTGGTTCACATCACTGCATCCATCAGGGTTGTTGCTTCCCTGAGGAGTGAGACCCAGGGAACGGGCCACCTCCGCCACCGCTCCAGGACTGTATTTAGCATGGTTGGCTAATCTGGGGGTCCAGGAATGGGGAGGACTTCTTACCAGGACAGTGAGGGCCTGATCCCCGGGCCCATTGCCTGCATTTCAACCCTCACTGTGACTCTGGGCAAGTTGCCAAGCTCTCATATCCTTATATTCCGTGGGGATGACACCAGTACTAACCCGTGGGGCTGGAATGAAGGTCAAATGAGGCAATATTTAGGAAGGGGTTGTTTTGTTTGTTTGGTTTTTTTGAGACAGATTCTCACTCTGTCACCTAGGCTTTAGTGCAGTAGCACAGTCTCGACTCACTGCAACCTCCACTTCTCAAGTTCAAGCGATTCCCCTGCCTCAGCCTCCTGAGTAGCTGGGACTACAGACGTGCACTACCGCACCTAGCTAATTTTTGTATTTTTAGTAGAGATGGGGTTTCACCATGTTGGCCAGGCTGGTCTCGAACTCCTGACCTCAAGTGATCCACCCGCCTTGTGAGCCATGGTGTCCAGCCAGAAGGGTTTAGAGCAGCGCCTGACACATGGTAAACACTACAGAAATGTTCACCAAATGCACACACCAACCCCAGGGTTCCTCCATGGAGGTGTCATGGCCTGCACTCTTCTCACCCATGGCTGAGCAGGGTACCCTGAGGTGGAGGGGCCGGGCCTGGGAGTTCGCCCTTCTTGCCCGCACAGTTGGCTTTCTTCCCAGAGCAAGTGATCCTGAGGCTGGGGGTAACACCGTCATTCTGGTGGGGGGGTGGTGTGCAAGTGCCTCATGGGTCCTAGAGATGGTCTGGGGGCTGTGGAATAACTTCCGACAGTTTCCTTCCCCATATATATCCCTGATGTGCCCTGCATTTAATTTGTGGGCTTGGGACTTCATTAAGCCATTACTTGTAATGCCTCTTTTCTGGTAAGTTATGTGAAATCTTTGGATCTTTTGGAAATTCTAGTTTGGGCATGTGTAGGCAGAATGGTTTTTTTGTACCCCGGAGGTTTTCCTAACGTGTTTTCCTTGTTCAGACCATCAGTGCTATAACGGCTCAGGCACAGATTACAGAGGAACGGCAAGCACCACCAAGTCAGGTCACCAGTGCCAGCCGTGGGCCCTGCAGCACCCCCACAGCCACCACCTGTCCAGCGCAGACTTCCCTGAGCTTGGAGGGGGGCACGCCTACTGCCGGAACCCCGGAGGCCAGATGGAGGGCCCCTGGTGCTTTACGCAGAATAAAAACGTACGCATGGAACTGTGTGACGTACCCTCGTGTAGTATGTATTCTCTCTCTTTTTTTACTGTGTTGATTGTTGAGTGAACCTTGTGATGAGGGCATTCTGTCCTGACCTGAGTTGGGGTGTGCCTCTGTACAGTGGCGACCAGAGACCTCTGATCTTACCACGGTGACCATTTTAAATAAAGCTTTTGGGCCAAGCACAGTGGCCGATGCCTGTAATCCCAGCACTTCGGGAGGCCGAGGCGGGCAGATCGCTTGAGGTCAGGAGTTCAAGACCAGCCTGGTCAACATGATGAAACCTCATCTCTACTAAAAATACAAAAATTAGCTGGGTATGGTGGCACACACCGGTAATCCCAGCTACTCAAGAGGCTGAGGCAGGAGAATGACTTGAGCCCGGGAAGCGGAGGTTGCAGTGAGCAAAGATGACTGCACTGCACTCCAGCCTGGGCAATAGAGTGAGGCCCTGTCTCGAAAATAAATAAATAAATAAATAAATAAATAAATAAATAAATAAATAACACAAGTTGTTATTGGTTATGAAAGTAACATCTGACCATTATAAGACATTTTAAAATATAGAGAAGTCTGAAGAGTCATGTGCAGATCACCCCTAATGTTACCACCCAGCAGTGACTTCTTTGCATTTTGGCCCACCCCCTTCCACCAGCCCTTTTCCCGCGTATGGATGGTCCTGGGATATTCACTTTGACGTTTTGTTTCTCCATTAACATTATTGCCCAGTGCGGTGGCTCACAACCTGTAATCCCAGTACTTTGGGAGGCCAAGACGAGTGGATCTCTTGAGCCCAGGAGTTTGAAACCAGCGTGAGCAACATGGCAAAGACCTGTCTCTACAAAAAATACAGAAATTGCCCAGGCGTGGTGGCATACCTGCTTGGGTGGTGGAGGTGGGAGGACTGCTTGAGCCAGTAGTGAGCCATGATGGTGGCGCTACACTCCAGCCTGGGCAACGAAACAAGACCTTTTCTCAAAACCAAAAAATAACAAAAAAACGCCATTATTGCTCAGTATTTCCTAATAGTAGTAAAAATATTTCCCTTCCACCTACCAGCTTTTGAGCTTTTCACTGCTTCTCAGGTTTGGTGGAGTGAGGCGAAAATAGAATGCATTGCTTGTCCCCATTGCTTGTAAGCGTGTCTTTGACGTCATGAATACGGAAGCGCGTGTAGTTAACGGTTGACAGCTTTAACAGTTCTCACCTCTGTCTTAGTCATGGCCGGTTCGCCAGTTCCAGGCAGCAGGATAACCAAGGCCGGGCTGGGAGCTGGAAGCAGCAATTGGTGAATGAGTGGGCACCCGCTATAGAGAGCAGCGGGTGAAGCAAGGCTGGGCTCACCGTGCACCTGGAGACCTCCGGGGGTGCAGGCCCGCATGTCTCTACTCCGAAGCGCAGGAAGTAAACACTGGCACTGATGACCTTCCTGACGTGCGATTCAGCAGCTCCAGATTTGGCATTGCCTCTGGCTCAGCAGATCAGACACAAATCTTCAAGAATGTGTTCATTATGGGAGAACAAATTTTAAGAATGAAATTATCAGTCATTCAAATTGCGGTCTAGGCACTCTGGAGCACGCTAGACCTTAAAGGTTTCCTGCAATGAAGGATGGCCCTGTGCCCTGTAAGGAACAAAAGCAGGTTGTAGGACAGAGCTGTGGTAGAGGTGCTTTTTTGCTCATTGTTTTGTTTCTGGCAAAAAAAAAAAAAATGAGTGGGAGTGTGTGTATGAGCACACACAGGCTCCTGACTTTTATGAGGTTTTGGAAAGATGGATATCAAACTTTTAGCAGTGATTTCCCCAGACCTACAAAAGTGTTCAAATATAAGACTTTTTTTTTTTTTTTTTTTTTACAGTGAGTAGGAATTACTTTTGTAATTAAAAATAAATCAAAACATGAAAAAAATGTATGATTTTGGGCCAGTTATTAGAATCTTGTATTGCAGGTTTGTACTTACAGGGCATAAATGGAAGGATATTTATTGCAGAATCACTTGTGAGAGCTAAACACAAAACAGACTGTTTATCAGTAGGGCTGGATGGGGCAGTTGGAGACGCCCGTTCCGTGGAGTGGCATGCAGCTGTGGGAGAACACGCACGTCTATCTGCTGCAACATGAGCTGCTGTCCAAGAGATTTTATTCTGCCGAAAAACCAGGAGCAGGAAAATACGGATGATATGACTCTACTTAAAATGAAGTTCATGTAGGCCGGGTGTGGTGGCTCACGCCTGTAATCCCAGCACTTCGGGAGACCAAGGCAGGCGGATCATCTGAGGTCAGGAGTTCAAGATCAGCCTGGCCAATGGGGTGAAACCTGGTCTCTACTAAACATACAAAAATTAGCCAGGCATGGTGGCGGGCACCTATAATCCCAGCTACTCGGGTGGCTGAGGCAGGAGAATCACTTGAACCTGCGGGGGCAGAGGTTGCAGTGAGCTGAGATCCCACAACTGCACGCCAGCCTGGAAACAGAGCGAGACTCCGTCTCAAAAATAAACACTCTGTCTCAAAAATAAATAAAATAAAGCTCATTCAACATTCGAATTAAGAAAACCATATAAAACTACTGTGTCTATATGTCAGAATAGTTGAATATCGGTTGTTCCATGTGGTTTAACCTAAAATATATGCAAAGTTCGGAGAACACGAAACTTAACCATTTATAGTCTTCAGGAAAGAAGGCTGTTAGAAATACGATCTTTTGAAAGGCCAGATTTCTATAATACCACAATTTTTCCCAGTAAGCATGAGTCGTGTTGGTAACGTTAAGTAGAGAATAAAAGCAGGTGATGGTGTTGGTGTGAGCTCACACCTCTGGTCTTGACCTGAGAGAGGCCTGGACTCTCCTGCCAACCTTAATAATGAAAAATGAACCAAACCCTAGTAAGAAAGAAAGAATCGGCATCCCCGGTGCCTGTAAGATTTCTGGGACACCTGCCTTGGAACCCATTCAGAGGGGAAGCTGCTAGGTGGGGCCAGAAGAAAGTTTTGTTTGTGGTTTTACATGATTTCATCTTATTTTGGGGAGCAGGGGTGGGGCAAGGCTGGGTTTGGGACAAGGTGCTTTTTTCCTAAGGTGGTAATAGCATGTTCACTTTTAGGATTGAGTTAGCTCTTTTAGGCATCACATTGACCCGAAATCACTTGTTTGCTTCCAGATGAGGAGCGCTTTGCCCCCGGCAATGGGGCCCTCTGAGTGATACAGTTATTGGCAGGGTTAAGGAGAAAACAGAACACCGTGGTTTTCCAGGGATGTGGGAAAGTGGCTCCCTAGAGAACTCACCTTCCACCAGGCTCAGGGTCAGCCTCCTGAAATGGCACCACTTTGCCTTACATTCAACTGCTTTGATGTGCGGGGTGTTTGGGGGCCACACAGCCTGGGAGGAGCCAGTCCTGCCGGGAGGCCTGTTCAAAACCTGAGGTCACCTCTGCCTGCCTGGTGTGCCCCCTGTACTTTTCTGTAAATCCTGTAGAGGGAGACAAAGAGTTACTTTTCCCTGTGACAAAAAAATGCAGGGACGGTAGCTGGTAGCCTTGACTGTTGGTACCCCGTGCCTTCTAAGAATTCTTATGTCCCTGTTGGATATTGTACTGGGTCAAATGCATGGACTACTGGTGCTCTATTAAATCTAGTGCATGTTTAATTATTATCCCAAAAGAATCTGTCATCATTAATTAAAAATGTGAAGAAAACATTAAAATGTTGAATGAGGAAAAGGATCGTGTCTAATCCCAGTACCAAATTTCACTCACCTTGGACAAGGATCTCCAGTGAATGTCATCAACTCGTCAGTAGCTGGGGAGGCCTTGATAAAAGTGAAATTGGGCAGAGCACCTATCTCCGATGGTTTTCAAACCTCAGGAACAGAAAGCGGATGTGGTCATTATTAATATTGAGATCATTAGAATTCGTGTACTTCTTACGCTGCGTATTCCCGCTTGTTTCCAGGTTGGGCACTTTTGGGTTTTGTTTCCCCAGGATGCAGCCGGGTGTGCGTTTTTTGGTGCATCACGTTTTTTAAGGTGTGCTGTGCCCTTTCACCCCGTTGTGTAACTTAGGTGATGACCCACGTGCGTGTGAAGGTTTTGGCTGGAGGTGGAGGGTGGGTTGGTAGAGAACTGACAGTTGAAAAGGGATGTTTTCTGAAAAATCACGAAAGCCTTATTATTCACAGGTCCTCGAGACAGCAGCAAGATGGGGATTCTGTACATCTTGGTCCCCAGCATCGCAATTCCACTGGTCATCGCTTGCCTTTTCTTCTTGGTCTGCATGTGCCGGAATAAGCAGAAGACATCTGCGTCCACACCGCAGCGGCGACAGCTGATGGCCTCGCCCAGCCAAGACATGGAAATGCCCCTCATTAACCAGCACAAACAGGTCTCCGTGCTTACGTATTCTACCTGGGTGGCTCTGCCAGGCTTAATCCTCAGGGGTTGTTCCCCCGACATTAACTGTCTTAATTTACTTGATACATAACACATAATTATTTTAAACTCTGCTTCATTTTGCCATTTTTTTTTCTGTAAACTAGATCAGGACATGTGTGTTTTAGAAAATAAATGGCAGGTGTGTTGGGAATTCACTGCCCCAGAGTTCATGGGCTTCCCTTTGCCTGGACCATGCTGCCCCTGTGGGCGCCAACGAGCATCCTCACTGTCCGGGTGCCTCAGCTCTGCCCAGAAGACACACAAGAAAAAGAGGGCTCCAGTGGCCCCCCATAATTTTTCTTGTCACTTTTGGGTTGGGTTGGTTTTGCTTTGTTTTGTTACAGGGAAGGATAGAAGGAGAGCTCTTAAATGGGAGTAGGCAGACAGGTTACCACTAAAAGGCCACCCCTCATCCCAGAGCAGCCTTAGATGGGAGTGGGGCACTGAAACACAACAGAAGAGAACGTGTGCTGCAGCCTCTCCAGCTTGTGTTGTACGAGGGTGTTTACACTCATTGCAAAGCCGCAGGGAACATCATTCTCAGCCAGCTTTGCAGCGGCTCTTCAAGGTGGCCAGGAGGGAGCTGATGCACTTGGCTCTTCAGCCCCAGAGTCAGTGAGGGTTTGCTGTGGGCAGGGGCTGGCCAGCGAGGCGAGCACAGAGCCCTGGGGCTTGCATGGTGGCCCAGGAACCTCTGGGGAGGATGAGGGCTGGCCACACAGGAGGAGCTGGCGTCACAGAGACTGAGAGAGATGAGGGTTCTCAGGGCTCCTATCACTTGTGGGGTACTCCTTCCAAGAACATGTTTAACAGAGCTCTGTAGAACAACTCGGCATTGGAGGGGACCTGGTGGGGTATGTCCGGGGCTGCCCCAGGACAGCTGGTGCCTGGGCCTGGCTGTAGGGGGGGTGTGTGGGTGTGTCCACACATGCACAAGTGGGAAGGAAGTCTGCAGTGTGTCCCAGCTGGATTTTGGAGGGACCTTATGTGTAGCCTGGTTGGGATCTGTTGAACATTGCAGACGGGAAGCAACCTTGGCATCAGAGCCATATTTAAGGTGAAGCAGAGAGCTGTGGGTGGGCAGGCCAAGGCTGGGTGGGTGAAACCAGAGGGTCTCCTGCAAGGTCCCCCCAGTCGTGGCCGCACGGGGACTCCACTCCTCCCGGCTGCTCTGCACCTCCCTTCAGGGCTGCGGTGACAGTGGTGTTTCACGTGGGGCTTTTCTTCTTGACAGGCCAAACTCAAAGAGATCAGCCTGTCTGCAGTGAGGTTCATGGAGGAGCTGGGAGAGGACCGGTTCGGGAAAGTCTACAAGGGCCACCTGTTTGGCCCCGCCCCGGGGGAGCAGACCCAGGCCGTGGCCATCAAAACACTGAAGGACAAAGCAGAGGGGCCCCTGCGGGAGGAGTTCCGGCACGAGGCCATGCTGCGAGCACGGCTGCAACACCCCAACATCGTCTGCCTGCTGGGCGTGGTGACCAAGGACCAGCCCCTGAGCATGATCTTCAGCTACTGTTCGCACGGCGACCTCCACGAATTCCTGGTCATGCGCTCGCCGCACTCGGACGTGGGCAGCACGGACGATGACCGCACGGTGAAGTCCGCCCTGGAGCCCCCCGACTTTGTGCACCTGGTGGCACAGATCGCGGCAGGGATGGAGTACCTATCCAGCCACCACGTGGTTCACAAGGACCTGGCCACCCGCAACGTGCTGGTGTACGACAAGCTGAACGTGAGGATCTCAGACTTGGGCCTCTTCCGAGAGGTGTATGCCGCCGATTACTATAAGCTGCTGGGGAACTCGCTGCTGCCCATCCGCTGGATGGCCCCGGAGGCCATCATGTACGGCAAGTTCTCCATCGACTCGGACATCTGGTCCTATGGCGTGGTCCTGTGGGAGGTCTTCAGCTACGGCCTGCAGCCTTACTGCGGGTACTCCAACCAGGACGTGGTGGAGATGATCCGGAACCGGCAGGTGCTGCCCTGCCCGGAGGACTGTCCCGCCTGGGTGTACGCCCTCATGATCGAGTGCTGGAACGAGTTCCCCAGCCGGCGGCCCCGCTTCAAGGACATCCACAGCCGGCTCCGAGCCTGGGGCAACCTTTCCAACTACAACAGCTCGGCGCAGACCTCGGGGGCCAGCAACACCACGCAGACCAGCTCCCTGAGCACCAGCCCAGTGAGCAATGTGAGCAACGCCCGCTACGTGGGGCCCAAGCAGAAGGCCCCGCCCTTCCCACAGCCCCAGTTCATCCCCATGAAGGGTCAGATCAGACCCATGGTGCCCCCGCCGCAGCTCTACATCCCTGTCAATGGCTACCAGCCGGTGCCGGCCTATGGGGCCTACCTGCCCAATTTCTACCCAGTGCAGATCCCAATGCAGATGGCCCCGCAGCAGGTACCTCCTCAGATGGTCCCCAAGCCCAGCTCACACCACAGCGGCAGCGGCTCCACCAGCACAGGCTACGTCACCACGGCCCCCTCCAACACGTCCGTGGCGGACAGGGCAGCCCTGCTCTCAGAGGGCACCGAGGACGCACAGAACGCCCCAGAAGACGGGGCACAGAGCCCCGTGCAGGAAGCAGAGGAGGAGGAAGGCTCTGTCCCAGAGACTGAGCTGCTGGGGGACAGTGACACTCTGCAGGTGGACGAAGCCCAGATCCAGCTGGAAGCTTGAGTGGCATCAGGGCCCAGGGTTCGGGGACGGAAGCCCCGCTGAGACCCCATGGGGACCTCAGTCGCCTTTGAGAAGACACCATACCCAGCAATCACGAGAGCCCGCCGGCCAGCGGGCTTGTTTACAGACAGGGTGAGGTGGAGCCCTGCTCCTCTCTGTCCTCTGACACAGACAGCTGTCCTGCCTAGGAGCACCCAAGCCAGGCAGGGGGCCTGGTAGCACGGCATCCTGAGGAGCAGGACACATGGTCACCCCCAGGGCTGCCTATGGATTCTGGTGGTAGACTGGTAGTGAGCAGCAAATGCCTTTCAAGAAAATAGGTGGCAACTTCACTCCGTGTCGTATATGGAGCGAATATTTCAGAACGTTGGGAATAAGGGCCTGCAAAAGGCAGCGAGGAGGCACCTCGGTCTTGAGGTTCCCGACAAGCCATCTGGTCTGTTGCTTTGAGGATGAAGGGGCTCCATTTCTGCTGCCTCCCTGCCGAGAATATTCTCCCTTTAGCAGCCAAAGATTCGTTGGAACCGAGGCTGCCCTCTGCTGCCTGTTGGGGTCGGAAGACAAGGGGCTCCTGAAATGGGAGTTCCTGAGATACAACAAAACGTGTGCCTTCGAAGAAATGGACAGCTTTGTGTTTGGTGAAATGGTTTTAATTATACTGCATGTGTATTTTGCCCACTTTTTGGGAATTCAAGGGAAAGTGTTTCTTGGGTTTGGAATGTTCAGAAGAAGCAATATTGTACAGAACACAGTATTGTTATTTTTTTTTAAGAATCATGTACAGACCTTAAATGTAATTTATATGTTTTTAATATGCCATTTTCATTGAAGTATTTTGATCCTAAGATAATGATTTTAGTAATTTAACTGTTTACGTTACCCGTGTTGGGATCCAGCTGGTCTTGGTTTGCTTGTCTTTGTACCACGTGCACAGGAGGTCCATTCATTTTAGAGCCCCTGTTACACACAGACCCACAGGCAGCCGTCTGTGCCCGGCACACATCGTTGGTCCCATTTGTAAATCCCACACCTGGTGTATCCAATAAAGTGAAACAAAGCATTTGGTTGACTCTCTTGCAGGCTGTCAGGACGCGAGGCAGCGGGAGGCAGTGCTGGACGATGGAGATGCCGAATGGTGATGATTCGGGCTGAGCCCTTTCTGTGGGTTTGGGAGGTTTGCCCCGAGCCAGGAGCCCCAAGCTAATGGGGGTATCCCTTGGCAGATAAATGATGGAACTAGTCCGTGGCTTCTCTCTGTTAAGGTCTCGAATGTGGATTAGTTAATTGCAGATGGTGTGAAGATGGTCTTTGGTTTTAAACTTGTCCCCTCCTGAGGTCCCAGAGCCCCTGAGAGTTTTAAACCTGGAGCCTGGCACTTCTGGGGGCCCTGGAGCAGGGCTGAGTTCAAGGGAGGGGGTGAAAGAGAATGGGCCTCCTTCACAGGCTTCCTGCATCCCCTGCTCCATCTCCAGTGCAGTTGGCTGGTCCACGGTACACCTGGGTCAGAGCACAGCTGTTACAGGGTCACCTGGGGAGAAGTGGCTTCAGAGCTTCCAGTATAACTGGTGTGGAGAGAGGATGCAGAGACTTGGGTGTAACAAGTCCCCTCACTTGGAGTAGATCCCACATAGTAGGTCATCAAACTGACCATGTCGACCTGAAATCTTGTCATAGGGGAGAAATCTTTCTCTTTTCTTTCTTTTTCTTTTTTTTTTAGACAGAGTCTCGCTGTGTTGCCAGGCTGGAGTGCAGTGGCACGATCTTAGCTCACTGTAACCTCCACCTCCCAGGTTCAAGCGATTCTCTTGCCTCAGCCTCCCAAGTAGCTGGGATTACAAGCATGCGCCACCATGCCCGGCTAATTTTTGTATTTTTAGTAGAGACGGGTTTCACCACATTGGCCAGGATGGTCTCGATTTCTTGACCTCGTGATCCACCCGCCTTGGCCTCCCAAAGTGCTGGGATTACAGGCATGAGCCACCGCACCCGTGGTAACATCTTTTTCTTACCCACTGCAAGGCTCATGGCTGAGGCCCCTATAACAAAAGACAGCTTAATAAGAGAAAAGCCTCAAGCGACCCAAAGAAGCAGGGAAGCCTGGGTATTTCCATACCAAGTTTGGTGGAGTGGACAGGCACGCAGAAGTGTGACTGGACAAAGGGATGTGACCAATGGCCATAGACCGGGGCGGGGGCTTGTTTGCCGGCTTGTTTGTTCAGATTCTTTTCTTTGTCCCTATATCTTCAGAGATAAGGAGCTTCCCTTCCTCTGGGTAGAGGGAGGGCACCTCTGGAATGAGGGTTTTACGGCCTGTCTGGGAGGAGAAGGGTGGGAGAAGTTCAGAGAGACCTTCCTGATTCTGTGGCTTCCTCAAATGCCAGGTGCCACTTTTTGGGGGATCACGTCCTGACCCCATCACTGTCCTCCCCTGGCTTGCGCATAGCGCTGCTCACGGATAGATTCACCCACACACAAATAAACAAGTACAGAGTTCTAATGTGCATCCTAAAAAGTCAGGATGGACCTCCCTTCCCAGCAGGAGCAAGAAATGTGATAAGAGTAAGGATTTGGAGCACCTCTCCCGGCCAGTGGGGTCTGGATTGAAAAGTAAAGAAGCTCGCAGTGAAATGGAGTTACTTCTCATTTCCACTGAGCTGAAAGAGGAACTTACTTTTATCTCGAATTTGGTACACCTGATGGCTTAACTGTTGCATGAAGACCTGAGAGTGAAAAATGGGAAATAGCCCCCCTGTGGCTGCTTTCTCCACAAGCAGTCAGTTGACCATCACCTTGCCCTGCCAGAATTAGCCCCCCGGCAACTGACAGTGCTGCAGAGACTCTGCAGAAAAACGTTGGGAGGTTTATTTTTGCAGAGTGGGGGAGATTTTGGCTTGGGGGATTTTGAACATCTGTGTGTGTTACCATTACTTTAATTGTAAAACCTTGATGCATCGTAAGATTACTGAGTGTTTAAAGTTCCTGCAATTGATCAATAGCGACTTAGTTGGGATGTTCCGGAACAATTGACTCTAGAGCTGAGATGCACGATTCAGATAAATCACTAGTAACGTGCCTGTCCTTGTTCATACCCACACAACAGGCAAGTTTTCACAGCTATTAAGTCACTTAAACGTGATTTTTGATCGAGCCAATATGAACTCACAAATGCCTTTGCACTCCGTATATTTTTTGATCATCATTGTTGCAACAGTCTGTCAGAGCACTGGACACATTTTTCTCTGTTGATTTAGGGTGCATGACTGACTACTGCAGTATACAAGAGCTTCCAACTGACTCAGGAAAATCCCTTGGTTCTCCCAACATGTTTAAACACTCAATTCAGGTTTAGTTTGACCTCACAGTTCCACACTGATAGCTATTTTTGGACAGTTTGTGATCTGATGTTTGAAACAAATCTTGCACAGGCATTGGTTTTATGTGTTTCCTAGGGGAACATCTAACATCCTTTCTGAGATGAACTTTGAAAAGGGGGTTGTGTCAAAGTCAGCGTGCTTCAAAGTAGATCTCTGACCCTCTCCTCGCCATGGCCAGTCCACATGAACTTCCTAAGACCATCTGTCCTCCCCCCCAACACACTCTCCTCCCTCATCATTCCCCAGAGTAGTAGAGATTGCAGGTATTTCTTGGCCTGGCTCTTAGTGGGCGTCCAATGATTGGCTCTTGAAATAAAAGAGCAATACTCTATTTAGGGAGAGAAGGTCTGGGTGTAGGTTTACCTGATACCAGCTGCAAAGAAGGACATAGCCTCGTCGTCCTTACAGTGCCGTGTTCCTTTTCATTTAACCTATTAATTACTGAGTAGCTGACGTAGTCCTATAGTTTAAAGATGCCAAGGGAAGTTCCACCCCTCATTTGCCCAGATTTCGCTCCACCCTCCCCCTACAAGTAACTGCTGTTACCTGTTTCTGAGGGATCTTCCCAGAGTTCCTTTATACATATGTAAGTCAATATACACGTGTGTTCTTCTAGTTCTTCCTTGACTTTTTTGCACAAACGGGAACCTTCTCTACAACTTGTTTTCTGCCTTGCTCTTTTCACTGGACCGTGTGTTGTGGTGACCTCAGCTTGTTAGTGGTAGGGAGCTCTGGTTCATTAGTATTCTGTGGTAGGGGTGGAGGGAACTTGGTTAAACCCGTTGTTCACTGCCGCTGTGGAGTCTGCGAGTGTCTGCTGGAGACATCCCCAGAGTGGCTTTGCTGGGGAATGAGCTGCCAGTCATCAGCGCTACAGTGCTGTCCGTGGGGCTCGGCCAGTGCACACAGCCACCAAGACACCGGAGAGTGCTGGCTCACCCAACCCTGGACTGCTGTTCACATCTCTGCCCAAGGCAGCTGCTCACGGAGGGCCTGGGGACACATGGCTTAGCTCTCATGCATGCTTTTAAAAAGACAGGGCAAGTTGGCATCTTAAGCTCATTGTTTTTTACACGAATTTGTCCTGTTCATGCTCCTTCTGAGTCAGGTGTTTAGTGAAAATGTTGCCCAGAAGCAGAGAGGTGTATCAAACCATCCACTGGGCATTGGAAGGCCCTTGGGCATCTGCAAGTACCCAGGGGAGGCACCAGAAGGAAGTGACTGTGTCCCTGGAACTTCAGAAGCCAACTGTTACACCCCTCTAGGATGGCAGCTACAAGCCCCGTCCCACACCCAGGATGGCAGCTACAGCCCGCCCCCCCCCCGCCACAGGATGGCAACTTTAACCCCTCCCAGGCAGCTACAACCTCCCCAGGATGGCAGCTACAACCTCTCCCAGGATGGCAGCTAAAATCCCCCAGAACAGCAGCTACAATCTCCCCAGGAAGGCAGCTACCACTGCCCCCAAGATGGCAGTTACAACCTCCTCCCCTAGGGTGGCAGCTACAACCCCCTCGAGGATGGCAGCTACAGGTCCCCCAGGAGGGCAGCTACAACTCCGATAGGATGACAGCTATAACCCCCCACACAGGATGGCAGCTACAACCCCCTCAGGATGGCAGCTGTAACCCCCCAGGATGGTAGTTACAACCCCTGCCCCCCCCAGGATGGCAGCTATAACCCCCCAGGATGGTAGCTACAACACTGCTCCTCCCCCCAGGGTGGCAGCTACAACCCCCTCGAGCATGGCAGCTACAGGTCCCCCAGGAGGGCAACTACAACTCCCACAGGACAGCAGCTGCAACCCCCCCCCCACAGGATGGCAGCTATAACCCCCCAGGGCGCCGCCCCCACACCGCCCCCCCCAGCATGGCAGCTACAACTTTCCCCCCAGGGTGGCACCCAGGCGCCCCCCGGTCGGCAACTACAACCCCCCAAGATGGCAGCTACAAGCTCCCCAGGATGGCAGCTACAACCACTGCAGGACGGTAGCAACAACCTCCGCCCACAGGGCAACTATCACTCCCCCCAAGATGTCCCAACCCTGCCCTTTCACTGCTGCAGTCCACCAGGGGCCAACTCCAGATGGATTGGGGTGCCTACGTGAATGATACTTGATGACTCAAAGTGGAGGCGGTGTCTGGGAAGGGAGAGGGGTCCAGACAGGTGGAGCGAGTCCAGGAGGCAGGGAGGCAGTGGCTTCTCCAGCTCCTCCTGTGCATTGGTGCCAGCTCTGTGTTCTCCCCACGGCACTGCCTGCTCCTGTCCGGTATCTGGCAAGGCTGTCTTTCCAGCCCTATTGCCTTATCTGCACAAGCGTTTTTCTACATTTCACTAGCTGTCTAACACGGCTTTTCTTTTCCTGGTTTTGAAAAATCATCTTTCTGTCTTTCCTTTCTTTTTAACTGCATTTTGATTGTCTCCTCACCATGGTGGGGTCTTCACAGGAAAACTGCACTAACGCCACCTCTTTTGGGGGAAAGCCAGTGTAAACTGATAAGAATGTGGAACCACAGCATTTTGTTCAGAAAATTCACCATTACTTTCAGATACACAAAATAATTCAAATTAGGCTACAGGAGCCAAAGACTAACATGCGGATTGCCTGGAATATTATTAGTGTTCCCAAAGCATCCTCCTGTTTCTATTATTTCTATTTTCAACTTGCTTGGCAAAGCTTTTCCCATAAATAATGCAAAGGGATACTGCAGTCACAGCACGGAACTAACACGGGCCAGTGTCAGATGGACTGACAGGGTGGGAACAGATGGGTACACGGACCTGCAGTGCTCTTGAAGTCTGGCTGTTGCCTCCTTTGACTTTTCCTTTTCTTTTTCTTTTTCTTTTTTCCTTCCCTTTCCCTTTCCCTTTCCTTTATTGCGGCACTATTCACAATAGCAAAGACTGGGAACCAACCCAAATGTCCATCAATGACATACTGGATTAAGAAAATGTGGCGCATATACACCATGGAATACTATGCAGCCATAAAAAAGGATGGGTTCATGTCCTTTGTAGGGACGTGAATGCAGCTGGAAACCATCATTCTGAGCAAACTATCGCAAAGACAGAAAACCAAACACCGCATGTGCTCACTCATAGGTGGCAATTGAACAATGAGAACACTTGCACACAGGAAGGGGAACATCACACACGGGGCCTGTTGTGGGGAGGGGGTGGGGGGAGGGATAGCATTAGGAGATATACCTAATGTAAATGACGAGTTGATGGGTGCAGCACACCAACATGTCACATGTATACATATGTAACAAACCTGCACGTATGCACATGTACCCTAGAACTTAAAGTATTAAAAAAAAAAAAAAAAAAAAAGACGGAGTCCCACTCCCTGGCCCAGGCTGGAGTGCAGCGGCGCGATCTCGGCTCACTGCAAGCTCCGCCTCTCGAGTTCCCGCCATTCTCCTGCCTCAGCCACCCGAGTAGCTGGGACTACAGGCTCCCGCCATTGCATCCAGCTAATTTTTGTATTTTTAGTGGAGACGGGGTTTCACCGTGTTAGCCAGGATGGTCTCGATATCCTGACCTCGTGATCCGCCTGCCTCGGCCTCCCATTATTTAACTTTTCTTATGTGCTGCGACCTCACACCTCTTACTCTGGGATACCCACAGCGTCTTTTAACAATGAGTTCCAGGCCCCACGCAGGCTCTTCTGGTCCCGGCAGGTAGAAATCTGGGGGCTCAGTTAGTGTCCACTGGTTGTGTTACAGAAGACTGAGGCCCACTTCATATTTTAACAGCTTTGTTGTGGCATAATGTGTCCCGAGTTGGTTCCTGCTGGTGCCTTCCTGGTCTTGCTGACTTCAAGGATGAAGCCACTGACTTTCGAGGTGAGTGTTCAGCTCTTAAAGATGGTAGGGACCCAAAGAGTGGGCAGCGGCAAGGTTTATTGTGAAAAACGAAAGAACAAAGCTTCCACAGTGTGGAAGGGGCCCTGCGCGGGTTGCCACGCCTGGCTGGGGGGTGAGCAGCTTTTACTTCCTTATTTGTCCTCGCTCATGTTCCGTTTCTGTCCTATCAGATTGCCCTTTTTTCAGTCCTCCCCACGATTGGCTACTTTTAGAATCTTGCTGATTGGTGCATTTCACAGAGCGCTGATTGGTGTGTTTTACAGAGCGCTGATTGGTGCATTTTACAATCTTCTTGCTAGCTATAGAGCACTGATTGGTGCGTTTTTACAGAGTGCTGATTGATGCATCATTTTACAATCCCCCTTGCTAGGTACAGAGTGCTGATTGGTGCGTTTTTACAGAGCGTTGATTGGTGCATCTTACAATCCTCTTGTAAGACAGAAGAGTTCTCCAAGTCCCTGTGCAACTCAGGAAGTCCAGCTGGCTTCACCTCTCAATAATTTATTTGCATAAAATTCACTCATTCTAGGTGTCAATTCAGTGATTTTTAGTCTATTTGCAGAGTGTGCAGCCTTCTCCCCAGTCTAATTTCAGAGCATTTCCATTATCCTACAAGGATCCCTTATGCTTGTCAACCCCAGGCAACCTGTTCTGCTTCCTGTCTCTATGGATTTGCCTTTTCTGGACATTTCATGTTAATGGCACCATAGAATATGTGGTATTTGCTTCTGGCTTCTTTCACTGAGCAGAAAGTTTTCAAGTTTCATCCATGGTGTACAGAGCGAGACTCCATCTCAAAAAAAAAAAAAGTCCTTTTTTCTTTTTTGCTGCATAGTATTCAATTGTATAGATATACCACGCTGTTCATTCATTCATCCATCCATGGACATTTGAATTTGTCTAGTTTGGGGCTATTGTGAATAATGTTCCTGTGAACATTTGCATACATTCATGTGTGGACATACGTTTTCACTTCTCTTGGGTAGAGTCCTAGGAGTGAAATCGCTGAGTCATATAGTAAATTGTTGATTTTTGTTTTTGAAAAAGGGTCTCACTTTCTCACCCAGGCTGGAGTGCAGTGCTGCAAACACAGCTGTCTGCACCCTCGACCTCCTGTGCTCAAGGGATCCTCCTGCTTCAGTTTCCTGAGAAGCTGGCACTACAGGCCCATGCCACCATGCCCGGCTAATTTTTTTTTCTTTTTCTTTTTTTTTTTTTTTTTTGTAGAGACGGGATTTCACCATGTTGCCCAGGCTGGTCTCAAATTGCTAAGCTCAAGCAATTCTCCCACCTTTGCCTCCCAAAGTGCTGGGATTACAGGCATGGGCCACCACACCCGGCATTTGTTATCTTTTAAAGAAACTTCCAAACTATTTTCCATAGTGGCTGCACCATTTCACCTTCCCACCAGCAATGAATGATGCCTCCAGTTTCTTCACATCCTCACCAGCACTGGTTATTATCTGCCTTATGTACTGTATATATAGCCATCTCAGTGGGTGCGACATGAGAGCCATGTACTTTTAAGAATATCTGAAGAAAACATTACTTAGATGAAAGGATTGCTGTCACAGAGAAAGTTCTATGAATAGTTTATGGATTCTTACCAAATCCTTTCATTTATTTATTTGTCCATACGGCCATTCAACAAATGCTTCTTGGGCACAGGCTGGGTTCAGCGGTGAACAAGCTGGGGAACACCATCCCTAGTCTCTGGAGGCAGGTTATTCAACAGGAAATACTGTAAACAAACAAACAATCAAAAAAAGAACAAACAAAAAAACAAAGAAACCAGAATAGATCTTCCTGAGACAGGAGTATTTGCTGAGTGACGCCTCAGCCAGAGCGCAGCTGCGGCAGCTGATGAGGCCCATGCTCACAGCATTAGATAAAGGGCAAAAGCCTGCCGCCTCCATCGCGGGCACACCAGGACATCTGGTACCTGTGTTCCTCTGCAGCTTGTGATTTCCAGCGGCTGCAGTCTGTCTTTGGAGGCAGAACTCTTCCTTCACTTGAAGGAAGTTGCAGAGTCCTCAGTTGTAGAGCCCAAGACCTCCACGGTTCTGCCTGGGAACTTGGGTTGGGACAAAAAAAAAAAAAATTACTAACCTACATTTCATTTAGAATTGAGATGTAGCATTTCCTCTTATTATACACGCAGGAAAAAACCCAGAGACGTATCGCTATTATGGGTGGCTGGTCGCCACTAAACACTGGTTATTTTCATGTCACTTTGCAGCTGTGGCCGATACTAGAAATTCTATTTCGCTCATCACTGCTTGACAATAACACACATTATCGGGCCCGCTGCAAAATCTTGTTATTGAGTTAACACAGAAGCACACATATGATAACACATCGCAATGTTATTTTTAAAATATTTTGATAATTTTAATATTAGATGTTATCTTTGGAGTGTTTTACTTTTTGTGTTATGAAAGTATACCCTGAGAAGAGACCCAAGTCCAATTGTGTCCGAGGTGCAGAAAAGGTTAGGGGCCCTGGAATGACCGGTCTTCTTCTGGGACCACTCCCCTGCCTGCGGGAACCCCCGGGAGGACGCAGGTCCTTAGCTCAGGCCCTCACTTCATCCGCTCCGCTTCGGCTCTGCTTCCTCCCGGCTGCGGAAGCGCTCCAGGCCTCCCCGCAGGCGCCTTCCGGCCCACCCCGGGCTCCTCGCCCTACCCAGTTCGGTGCGGAGCCGCGCGAGGTCTCTCTCTATCCAACTACAGTCTCATTCTGTTTTGCAAAGTGCACGCCAAAAAGGACACGGCGCCGGCGCCGCGTGAAAGCACGAACGATGTCTCCGGCTGAACAGGAGCACAAACTGTTCTGAAGGTTGGTTGTGTGTGTTTTTTTTTAGAGTAAATGTTGATAAGCTGCTATTCTCACTTGGGAGCTGGTGCCTGTCTGCTGTGCTCGCGGGCTCTGAATTTTTAATTTTAAGATTAAAAATATTTAAATTTTAATTTAACTTTAAAATTGAAGTTAATTTTTTTAAAATTATTTTTTATTTCAAAAAATTATTTTTTTTAATTTCAAGTAAATTTTCTTCAAGTTTTAATTATGCAGTAAGAGTAAACTTCTAGTTACCTAAAATAGTTTTCCACGTGAACTTCATTCGCTTAACATAAAAGTTACGTTTCTTTCCTACAAAATACAATTGACCATGTTTACAAGGGTTCTCTCTCTCTTTTCCCTAAAAGTAATTTTAGTTCACAGCCAGAAAAAGGTCCTTCAGTTTAAGAAGGGAGGTAGGAGGACAGCATAAATACCAGTCCCTAGAGAAATATGTGTGTCGAGGCACGTGAAAGTCACAGATGGGGGAAGTCGGTCCCCACCTGCGAAGGTGGGAGGTGAGGTCCGTAAGGCAGGGTTTCTCCCTCTGTTGTGTTCACTGCTGGTCCCCAGCACAGAGAGGCGCTCCGTAAATAATTGTCCTCACACACACAGATACACACTCATATACACATACTACACACACACACACCACATTCCACGCACATACACACTACACTTACTCACACATAAGAGCTGCTCTCTGCTGGCACGCAGGTCCCCGGACGGGGTGGGAGGAGACTCACGTGTTGTGGGGCTCCCTCTCTGAGGCCAGTGGTCCCATAAGAGCGAGCAACGCTTTTCTTTTCTAATTTTAGGTAAATTTTCTTCAGGTTTTAGTTATTATGCAGTAAGAGTAAACTTCTAGTTACCTAAAATAGTTTTCAATGTGAACTTCATTAGCTTAAAATCACTGTTACATTTCTTTCCTACAAGATACAATTGACCATGTTTACAAGGGAAAGTGATCTGGTAAAAGCTGGCTTTATTATGTGGGTTCTATAAATATGCAAACTCATGGCACATGTAATATTCTCTTTTAACAAATTGTATATTTTTTTTTCCTGAAATAACCTAGTCTATATAAAAACCCAATCTCTTCCTTGCATGTGCAAGAAAACTAAAGTGCTTATTAGGAAAGCTCTGTGTTTAATATACTGTGGCCAACACGATTGTTTGGAACAGCATTTTTTGGTTAAATTGTGGGTGAAATGCTCTCTCCCAAATGCAAACATGCGGTATTAGAGACCAGACCACAGAAATCCCGATCGTCAGACCGATTCGATGTGAGATTATTAGATTAACCTGGACCACAGATGGAGATCTCAGTCTGCTGGGGGCCTGGTGCTATTCTGGGCACAGAGATGGGGCATAGAACCAAACAGACACATGCAGAGAAGTACATTCTACAGGGTTGGGAAGCTCAGTTCCCTCAGGAAAACGCAGCTGGTGAGGGGCATTCCTTGGCCTGAGTGGGTGGTTTAAATAGTCTGGTCGGAAGGCCTTTCCACTAGTCATCAACTGTGCCTCTAAAAATCACTGTAACTAAGAATCATCTAAAAAGGTGTCTGCACCTGAAGCCGGTAATGGCTTCTTCACCCTCTAACTGGAAACGAAAAGGTGCAGCCTACAGCAGCACAGGCAGCTTATTTGCACAAAAGAGTGTAACATAAAACTGAGAAAGTCACTCTCATTATTTTAAAAAAAAAAAAAAAGCATCCGTGAAAACTAACTTTCAAGTTAGTGAGATTCGGATCTCAGAATCATAGAAAGTGGGAAAATGACTGGTGGTGAGTCATTTGGATTTGTATGGGACACAAGAAGCCACTCTTAATCCACATGATTAGCCACACCGGAACCCTTAATTATCCTTCAAGCAGCAATGAAGGAACCAGGAGAAATGCCACTAGAAAATGAATTCTAATTAATTGTTCATCCAGATCCTTCTCTCTCTCTTTTCCTTAAAAATAATTTTAGTTCACAGCCAGAATAAAGGGCAGGAAAGCAGTTTACAGTGGGGGGTGTAAACATCAATCTGTGGAGAAACATGCATGTTGAGGCAGCTTCAGAGTGAAAGCCACAAATGGAGGCAGTTGGTCTCCTCCTGTGAAGGTGGCATCATGGGAGGTGAGGTCCCCAGGGCAGGGTTTCCCCCTCTCTTTGGTTCACTGCTGGTGAGCAGGGTAGGTGTTCCATAAATAATTGTCCCCACACACATACACATACACAGATACTCATACACACACCACACACACAATTTCACGCACACCACACATACCACACACCCCCATACACATACACCACACACCCCACACACGTTCCACACATACCTATCCACATACACAGCGCACATACATATACACCACACACACACCCCCCACACACGTTCCACACATACCCATCCACATACACACCACACATACACATACACTACACACACACATACCCCACACACGTTCCACACATACCCATCCACATACACACCACACATACACATACACTACACACACACACCCCACACACATTCCACACACCACACATACTACACACCACACACACTCATACACACACACCACACATACACCACACATTCCACACCCACCACACACTCATATACACACACCACACACACCCACACACCCACACACACATTCCACACACACACCACACATACCACACACACTCATACATACCACATACACCACACATTCCACACACACCACACACCCACACACCCACACCCACACCACNTACACTCCACAAACACCAAACACACACCTCACACACACACACCACACACAAACACATACACACCACACACACCTCACACAAAAACACATCACACAAACATACATATATACGTGCATACCACACACACCAAACACATCACATACACAAATGCACATACACAGCACATATACCACACACACGCAAACCACACACCACACACACACCAAACATACAAACCTGACACACACCACCCACACACCACACACCACACACACACAGACACATGCACACACGCTTCTCTTCTATCCCAAGGAGTGCAATTACTTGTTCACTGGTTTTCTTTCTAAAAATCCTCATTGTGAATTTCTGGTAAATAAAATTCTCCACCTCTAAATTTTTTAGCATTTAGGCTGTTTCTAAACTGTTGCTCTTATAATGTCACGGTGAACATTCTTGTGCACAAAACATTAACCTGCCACCTTACCTGGCTTAGCCGAGTGTGGGATCAGTGGTTGCAGTTATCATCTTTGTGTGGTGCCAGCGTGATCCTATCTGCTTTTCTTGTTCTCTGTGTCTTACCTTTATTTATCTTTGTTTTGTTTTGGTTTTTGATACTGTTTTGCTTTTCTCGAACTCAAGGTGATTTTCTTCTCACAATCTACCTCCACAGATGGAAGCCAGGGGAACAAAGTTTCGTGTTTCACCGGAAGCCCCTCCTTTCTCCCCCTAACTCGGCTTCAAGCGCAGCCAAGTAATAAAGCCCTCACACAAGGTCACTGGTCTTGGTGACCGTGTGCATGAATTCACATGTGCAGAAGAAAAGTAAAACACTTTTCCTGCACTTCCCTCCTACCATGAAATTAAATTATTGAACTTTTGAAGGCGACTTCTCTTGCACCAAGTAAAAATCTCTGCATTCGTTTTCATTTGGATTAAAAAGTAGGACACCAGTACTGATATGGGATGAAATGGGGTGCATGTTGGGTGCTGGTGCTCTGTCAGAAGTTAATCCTTCAGAGAGTTCCACTGCCAAATGCCAGGTGACCATCCACCAAAGCCGGACACTACAGTGGTGAGGATGGATTTCAATCAGTAACTTTTTTTTTTTTGAGACAGAGTCTTACTCTGTCGCCCAGGCCAGGCTGGAATGCAGTAACACAATCCTGGCTCACTGCAACCTCCGCCTCCTGGGTTCAAGGGATTCTCCTGCCTCAGCCTAGTTCCTAAGTAGCTGGTATTACAGGTGTACGCCACCACACCCAGTTAATTTTTTTACTTTTTAGTAGAGGCGGGTTTTCACCGTGTTGGCCAGGCTGGTCTCAAATACCCGACCTCAGGTGATCCACCTGCCTCCGCCTCCCAAAGTGCTGGGATTACAGGCATGAGCCACCGCACCTGGCCTCAATCAGTAACTATTGGCAATAGGAGAAAGTCCATCATGAACTCATCAATCTGAACAGAAGTGACCAGGCGTTTTAAAGGGAGGATGAGGGACTAGGGAGTGTGTGAGTGGGGGCTCAGTGGAGCCAGGGAAGTGAAAAATTACAGAGAGTTGGGAAGGTGGCTTTGGTCCATGTGAAACCCATGGATTTGCTAACTAACTGACACGTATCAAGATTAGACTCCTGTCCGCCCGCAGAGGCTGGGAGACCCTGCTTGAAGGCCCTACCTTCAGGTGTTGGCTGGAATAAACTAAATTCTTTTGGCAGCCTTGAGTTTTCCTAGGCAGGCACATTATGGGGGCTAGGGATATAGTGTGAGCTATTAGAAACTATGTTAGAGTTTGTTGGGGCCTGGTTGAGAAGGGGCTCAAAAGAGGCTGTTTAGAGTTTGGCCAAGGAAGAATTTTTGTCACTTGCCTGAGGCCAAAAAGATTGATTAAAAATACCAAAAAAAAAAAAAAAAGGCGGGTCACTGTTAGTTAATCAGAAATATTAAGGTCAGAAATATTCAAAGAGATAATGAAGGGGTCCATGTTTTGATAAAAGGCCATGAAAAGTCATAGAAGCCACAACTGGTTCACACCAAACTTGGCAGATAGGCGTCTAGAGCAGCAGCTCCCAGGATGAATAGCCACCGTGGGAATATTAAATGCACCTTTCAGAAATTGAAAGAGCAAGTCAGAAAAAATATCTGCAAACATTTCATTCTGAAGGACACAGTCCCTCAGCTTGGTCTAATTAGGCAGACTGATAACCTTGGTTCATACACATAGTATCAAGTTTTTCTTATAGCACATTTTTAGTAATCAATCATGTACTTAGCAACGAAATAAGTCTTATTAACATCCCCAAAGTAGAAATTTTACAAACTGTTTTTGCTGATCATAATTCCATAAATCGTTTTGTTGTTGTTGTTGAGACAGGTCTTGCCCTGTCACCCAGGCTGGAGTGCAGTGGCATGTCGGCTCACTGTAACCTCTGCCTCCCAGGTTCAAGGAATTCTCGTGCCTCAGTCTCTCCAGTAGCTGGGATTACAGGCACGCACCACCACCCCTGGCTATTTTTTTTGTATTTTTAGTAGAGACAGGGTTTCACCATGTTGGCCAGGCTGGTCTTGAACTCCTGGCCTCAGGTGATCCCCCCGACCTTGGCCTCCCAAAGGGTTGGGATTACAGGCGTGAGCCACCACGCCTGGCCCGTAAATCTTAATATGACCAGAAAAATGACTACTTCCAGCCAGGTGCAGTGGCTCGTGCCTGTAATCCCAGCACTGTGGGAGGCTGAGATGGGTGGATCACCTGAGGCCAGGAGTTCAAGACCAGCCTGGTCAACATGGTGAAACCCTGTCTCTCCTAAATATACAAAAATTAGCCACGTGTGGTGGCAGGGAGAGTGAAGCAGGAGAATTCCTTGAACCTGGGAGGTGGAAGTTGCAGTGAGACGAGATTGCACCACTGCTCTCTGGCATGGGCAACAGAGCAAGACTTCACCTCAAAAAAATAACTACTTGACCACTTTTCTAGGTAAACCCTGGATCAAAGAAAAAATCAAAATCAAATGTCAAGGTATCTAGAAATTAATGAAAGAAGAATACAATTATGGGAGGTTGCTAAAGCTGCATTCTAAGGAAAAGTTAGAGCTTAACTACTACTGTTATTTAAAATCAATAAAAAGAGCAAGTACAATTTACATTCACAAACAGGAAAGAGCCGCAGCCCCCATCCTCCTGTCCACACTGCTGTGACGCTGGCTTTCAGAGCCCTCAGAGCTTCCTCAATTCTTAATTCTTTTCTCCTCTGCAATCCACCCCCATTCTTTCTTCCCTCTGATGTCCTCACTCAGGCCTTGTCTTCAACCTTTTCCTTTCTGAGTGTTCTACCTCTGCTAGTAACTTGTTAAATGAATAGTAAACTGATTTTTTTTTTCATTATTTTCTGACATTAAAAGTGATAAAGAACTGATTTCCTGGTAACTTTAGCAAGATGGTGGAATAGGAGTTCCCCTTCTTGTATCCCCCACAGCAACAACAATTTTACAGCCATCCACAGACAAAATGCCTGTGTGCGAGCTCTGGGATCCAGGTAGGAGGTTCCAAAACCCTGGTGGAGGCCATGACCAAGGAAGGCCATTTTGAGAAAGCAGGTTCACTGACTGTGGCAGTCCCAGGTGGCCAGGCTCACTGACTGTGGTCCCTGCTACAGACTTGGAAACAGCCCTTTCCCCTGTGGACTCAGCTACAGTCCCATTTGGCCTTGGTCCTGCCACCAACATGATCCACCAAAGGCCCCAGGAGGAGTCATGCTCACCCATGCCTCATGTAACATACCCACTGACTGAAGTTTGACTGCTGGTCCTGAAATAGTGCTGAAACAAGCTCCAGCCCCTTTCAACCATGACCTGAGAGTGGTTCTGCTCACCGAGGGCATCAGATGGAGATACACCCAACTGGGACCCTGGACCTCAGTCCAACTGGAGATAATGAAGTGACCCTGTGACCCAGCCCTGATTCTGCTAAGCCATGATTTAGGGGCAGTCCTGACCACCAAGGAACCCAGCAAGAGGGACATACATGTCCGTACCCCTGGAGGCAGACTTGCAGACCTCAGTTTCTGCTGTAGACTCTGAAGCAGACTTGTGACTTAGTTCTAGCCCCACTTAGCCATAGCCCAGAGTCAGTCCTCCCCACCCAGGGACTTTCCCAGTGACCCAATAGGAGACCTCTCAGGGATCTGGCAGAGGCCACACTCATCCACACACATGGTAACAGGCCCACTGTTTGCAGACCCAACTGAGCACTCTGAAGTGGATTATTGTCCTAGTGCCAGACCTACTGCCCAGTGTTCTAGAGGCAGTTCCATCTGCCCAGGGACCGGGTTGAATTATCACCCACCTGAATGTCTGGTAACAGGCCTACCAATGATGGACCCCATGCAGACCCAGAAACAGCCACATAACCTGGCCCCAAAGCCACTCAACTGTGATCCCAGAAACAATCCCATTGGTCTGGATAGCAGCAGAAGGTCTTTGCCTGCAAAACCAGCCTGTAAAGACTAGAAGAAGGGTTTGCTCCTTCAAATGTGCAAACACCAATGCAAGGCTACGTGGAGCACAAAGAGTCAGGCAGACATGACACTACCAAAGGAAACTAATAAAGCTCCAGTAGCAGACCCCAAAGAAATGGAGGTCTACAAATTGCTCGATGAAGAACTCAAAATGAAGTCAGGCCTCTGTACCTGTGGGTTCTGCATCCATGGATTCAATCAACCATGGATCTATTTTTGTGTCTCTAACTGCACACAGATAGGCTTTTTGTTGTCATTATTCCCTAAACAATACAGTATAACAACTATTTGCATAAAATTACACTGTGTTAGGTATTATAAGTAATCTAAGATGATTTAAAGTATACAGGAGGATATACATAGGTTATATACAAATACTATGCCATTTTATATCAGAGACTTCAGCACTCACAGATTTTCATATCCATGGGAGGTCCTGGAACCAGTCTCCCATGGATACTGAGGGACAACTACACTCATTTTAAAGAAGCTTGATGAGATATAAGAGGACACAGACAGACAGCTAAACAAAATCAGAAAAACAATGCATGAATAAAATAAGAAGATTAATGGAGAAAAAAGAATCAAATTCTGGAGCTGAAGAATACAATGGCAGAACTAAGAAATTCAATAGAGAGCTTCAGCAGCAGATTTTATTATGCAGAAGAGTCAGTGAACTCAAAGACAGGTCATTTGAAATTAGCCAGTTAGAGGAATAGAAAGAAAAAAATAATGAAAAAGAATGAAGAAAGTATACAATGCCTATAAGACACCATCAAACAAATGAATATATTCATTTGAGGATTTCTAGGTGGAGGAAAGAATGGAAATTAAAGCCTATTTAAAGAAATAATGGCTGAAGGTTTCTCAAATCTTGGGAGGAATACGGACATCTGGATTCATGTTTAAAAATAAAATGTTTGGAAGGCTGAGGTGGGTGGATCACTTGAGGTCAGGAGTTCAAGACCAGCCTGGCCAACATGGTGAAACCCTGTCTCCACTAAAAATACAAAATTAGCCAGGTGTGGTGGCTCATGCCTGTAATTCCAGCTCCTTGGAGGCTGAGGTGGGAGAATCGCTTGAACCCAGGAGACAGAGGTTGCAGTGAGCTGACATTGTGCCACTTCCCTCCAGCCTGGGTGACAGAGTGAAACTCCATCTCAAATAAATAAACAAACAAACCAAACAAACTGTCATTAAACTCACCAAGAAAAAAAGAGAGGACTGAAATAAATTATAAGTAAAAGAGGAGACACTACAACTGATACCACAGAAATACAAAGGATCATAAGAGATTATAATAAATATGTATATACCAACAAATCAAATAAGAAGAAATTGATAAATTTCTAGACACAAACAACCTACTAAGGCTGAAGCATACAGCAGTAGAAAATCTGAACAGATCAATAATGAGTAACAAGAATTTTATTACTAAATTTAAATAATGAAGTAGTAATAAAATGTTTCATATTAAAGAAAAGCCTAGGACTGGCTGGGCGCAGTGGCTCATGCCTATAATCCCAGCATTTTGGGAGGCCAAGGTGGGCAGATCACGAGTTCAGGAGATTGAGACCATCCTGGCTAACATGCTGAAACCCTGTCTCTACTAAAAATACAAAAAAAAAAATTAGCCCGGCGTGTTGACGGGTGCCTGCAGTCCCAGCTACTCAGGAGGCTGAGGCGGGAGAATGGAATGAACCCGGGAGGTGGAGCTTGCAGTGAGCCGAGATTGCACCACAGGACTCCAGCCTGGGTGACAGAGTGAGACTCCATCTCAAAAAAAAAGAAAAAAGAAAAGAAAAGAAAAGCCTAAGACCAAATGGTTTCACAGATGAATTCTACCAAACATTTAAAGAAGCATTATTGCCAATTCTTCTCAAACTCTTCCAAAAATTGAAGAGGTAAGAACACTTCTAAACTGATTTTACATTGCCAGCTTTATCCTCATACCAAAGCCAGATAAGGACATTACAAGAAAAGATAATTACAGGTCACTATTTTTGATAAGTGTAGATTTTTTAAATCTTCAAGAAAATACTAACAAACCACCTTCAAAGCACATTAAAATGATCATACAAACTGAGCGTGGTGGCTCACATCTGTAATCCCAGCAGAGGCGGGTGGATCACGAGGTCAGGAGTTCAGACTAGTCTGGCCAAGATGGTGAAACCCCATCTTTACTAAAAATACAAAAATCAGCCAGGTGTAGTGGTGGGCGCCTACGGACCCAGCTACTTGGGAGGCTGAGGCAAAGAATTGCTTGAATCCTGGAGGCAGAGGTGGCAGTGAGCCGAGATCACACCACTGCACTCAGCCTGGACAGAGTGAGACTCTGTCTCAAAAAAAAAAAAAAAAAAAAAAGGATTATACACAATGATCAAATGGAATTTTTCCCTGGGATATAAGGATAGTTCAACATATGCAAATCAACAAATGTGATACACTACATTAAGAGGATGAAGGACAAAAACCATATGATCATCTTAATGGATGCAGAAAAGATGTTCAACAAAATTCAACATCATTTCATGATTTTAAAAAACTCTCAAAAATGAGGTGGAAGAAATGTGCCTCAACACAATAAAAGCCATATGCCATAAGCTCATAACTAACATCATGTTCAATAATGAAAAGTTGAAAGTTTTTACTCTCAGGTTAGGAACAAGAAAGGATAATTTTCATTACTATTTAACACAGTTCTGGAAGTCTTAGCCAGAACTAGGAAAAGGAAATAAAAGGCACCCAAATCAGAAAGGAAGAGGTTAACTGTCTGTGTTTGTAGATGACATGATCTTATATATGGAAAACCCTAAAGACTCCACCAGAAAATGGCTAGAACTAATAAATTAATTCAGTAAAATTGTAGGATACAAAATTAACATACAAAAATCTGTTGCATTTCTATACACAACCAACCAACTATCCAAAAAGAAATTAAGAAAATAATCCCATTTACAATTTCATAAAAAATCCAAAATATGTAAGAATAAGTTTAATCAAGTAGGTAAGAGATCTGTACACTGAAAACTATAAGACAATGATGAAAGAAATTTTGAAGACAAAACATATCCCATGTTCATGGGTTGGAGTGATTAATACTGTTAAAATATCCATAGTGATATGTGAATTAAATGCAATCACTATCAAAGTTCCAATGGTATTTTTCACAGATATAGAAAAAATTCATATGGAACCACAAAAGACTCCAAATAGCCAAAGAAGTCTTGAGTAAGAATAACAAAGCTGGAGGCACCAAATTTCCTTATTTGAAACTATATTATGAAGCTATAGTAATCAAAACAGTATAATACTGGCTTAAAAACAGACACATAGACAAATGGAACAGAATACAGATCCCACAAATAAACTCCAGTATATATGGTCAACTAATCTTTGACAATAATGCCAAGAATGCACAATGGGAGAAAGGACCGTCTCTTTAATGAATGGTGTTGAGAAAATGGATAACCACATGAACCCTTATCTTACATCACACACAAATATTAACTGAAAATGATTTAAGTGTAAAACCCAGAACCTTAACACTCCTAGAAGAAAACACAGAAACAATCTTCTTGACATTGGTGTTGTCAATGATTATTTGAATATGACACCAAAATCTTAGACAACAAAATAAAAAATATTTAAATAAGTGGGACTAGATTACACTAAAAAGCTTCTGCACAGCAAAGGAAACAATAAAATGAAAAGACAACCTACAGAATGGGAAAAAATATTTGCAAACCATATATCTGTTAAGGGGTTAATATTCAGAACATATAGGGACCTCACACATCTCAATAGCAAATCAAGGAACAAAGCAATGTAATTGAAAGATGGACAAAGGGTCTAACAGACATTTCTCCAAAAAAACCATACAATGGCCAACAGGTATGTGAAAAGATACTAAGACTCACTAACCATCAGTGAAATGTAAATCAAAACCATAATGAGTACCAGCTCATATCCGTTAGACTTGTTGTCAACATGATAACAAGTTGATAAGATGATATCAACAACATGATAACATTGATAACATGTTGATAACAAGTCTTGGTTTTTTCCAAAAGTCAAATTGATAAGTCTTTTTCAAAGAGTCAAATGATAACAAGTGTTTGTGAGGGTGTAGAGAATAGGGTGCCCTTGTACACTGTTGGTGGGAATATAAATCGGTATAGCCATTTTGGAAAAGAGTATGGAGGTCCCTCAACAATTAAAAATAGAACTATCATATGATCCAGGACCCCTACTTCTGGGTACATATCCAAGGGAATTGAAATCAGTACCTCAAAGAGGGAGCTACACTTCCATATTCATTGCAGCATTATGAACCACCTAAGTGTCTGTGATGGATAAATGGATTAAAAACATGTAGTATATATACACAAGGGCATGTTATTTGGCCATAAAAATAAGGAACTAGCTGGGAATGATGGCTCATGCCTATAATCCCAGCATTTTGGGAGTTCTAAGCAGGTGGATTGCTTGAGATCAGGAGTTCTAGACCAATGTGGGGAGCATGGTGAAACCCTATCTCTACAAAAATACAAAAATTAGCCATGTGTTGGTGTGCACCTGTAATCCCAGCTACTCAGCAGGCTGAGGTGGGAGGATTGCCTGAGCCCAGGGAGGTTAAGACTACAGTGAGCCGTGATCCTGCCACTGTATTTTAGCCTGGGGGACAGAGTGAGACCCTATCTCAAAATAAACGAATTAGGAGGTACTGCCATTTATGACAACATAGATGAATCTATAGGACATGATAAGTGAAATAAGCCAGATGCAGAAAGACAAATACCACAGGATCTTGCCTATATGTGGAATCTTAATAAGTTGAACTCATAGAAGTAGAGAGTAGGTAGTGCTATGTTTAACAGGGATGGGGTGTGACATGTGTGACAGGGAATGGGGAGATGTTGGTCAAAGAGTACACACTTACTGTTATAAAATGAGTAAGTTCTGGAGACCTAAGGTAGAGCATGGTGACTATAGTTAACGATACTATGCTGTATACTTGAAATGTGCTAAGAGTATCAATCTCAAAGGTTCTAACCACTCACAAAAAGGCAACTATGTGAGGAGATGGGTGTGCTGATTAGCTTGTTTGTGGTAATCATTTCACAGTGCGTACATTTACCAAATCATCACATTGTACACCTTGAACATGCACAATTTTCATTATTCAATTATACCTCAATAAAGCTGGTGAAAAATAAGAAAAATAACTGACTTATTTAATTTCTTCCCTAGTGAGAAAATCAGACTTAACTCCCACTGTCCATGGGCAATTATTCAACAATGTTCTATTTTGGGTGTGCATTGCCTGCGACTGGCTCGTCTGCCACCCCTCTCTGGCATCACCCTCCTTGTTTATTGGCACTTCCACAGCAAAGAAGGAAGGGAATTTTAAAACAGCAATGCCCAGACAAGTCTGTTTTATTTTTCTCCCCCTTTTTTGGCTGAGGTAAGTCTGTAGTGATTGATTCTCAATGTTTTTTTTTCTTTTTAGTGATTCTAAGATTCTCCAACTTGACAATAGGAGTGTGTACAGCTCTTGCTAACATCATGTTGGTTCTTTCTCTTTTTGACCCAGTGTATGACCCTAGAGAAAACTCTTAACTTCTCTGAGCCTCTATTGCTGAAACAATCAATTAAGTAATACTTAGAGGAATAACCCTCAGAGCTTTAAACACAAGTCTGGAGTCTAAGAAAATTGGAGCCTCTGAGCTAAATGTTGTCCTTCCTTTCCTTCCTTGTACAAACTCAGAATTCTAAGTCAGGATTACTCCTTTTTTTCTTTTTCAGACGGAGTCTTGCTCTGTCACCAGGCTAGAGTACAATGGCACAATCTTGGCTCACTGCAGCCTCTGCCTCCTGGGTTCAAGCGATTCTCCTGCCTCAGCCTCCCAAGTAGCTGGGACTACAGGCGCTCACTACCACTCTCGGTTAATTTCTGTATTTTTAGTAGAGACGGAGATTTGCCATGTTGGCCAGGCTGGTCTCGAACTCCTGGCCTCAAGTGATTTGCCCGCCTCAGCCTCCCAAAGTGCTGGGATTATAGGCGTGAACCACCATGCCCGGCCAGGATGACTCTTACAAGTTCTGAGAGTGGGAAAAAACACACTCAAAGGGTTTTTTTGTTTTTGTTTTTAAATTATATCACTCAACAATAATCAACTCAGAAGACTTCCATGACCAAATGTGTGGGGATTTTTTTTCCCCCCACACACCAAGAAAGCAACAGATTCTACAAGGGACAGCAGTTAGGTATCCTCCAATTCAGTTCTGACACTGTCTACCTGGAGAGAGCGTCAGATCCCACAAGGCTCATTCCTGCAGGACTGCACCTCCTTCAGATGCCGGTCCCCAGTCCCGTCTCCAGAACTGACTGGCCAGCTTCAAGGTGAGGGTCCCACAACCCCCTCTTTGGGTTTGATTAACTTGCTTGAGTAGCTCACAGAATTCAGGAAAACACTTACTCGTTTACTGGTTTGCTGTAAAGGATATTACAAAGGAGATAGATGAAGAGATGCATGGGGCGAGGTATGGGGGATGCGGAGGGTGAGGTGCAGAGTTTCCGTGCCCTCCCCGGGTGTGCCACCCTCTGGGGGCCTCCATATGTTCAGCTCTCCAGAAGCTTCCAAATCCTGTTCTCTTGAGCCTTTTTATGGGGACTTTATCAGATAGGCATGATTGACAACCATGGAGAAATGTGATTGGACAAAAAGCCTGTGATCTAATACTGATAGACTAAGCAGGAAACTCCACAAGGCCTGCGTGTTCAGATCCTTCTTGGCCTCTCTGAGCACCCGTCCTTCCCCCAGGGTATCAGCTAGGACTTCTCCAAAATGGCGGTCTTATGACCCACAATTGGAAAGGGAGGTTAAAGAATTTCTTTATGGCCAACACCATGACAGACAAGTGGGAGAAGAATCCTGCCTGGAAGAGAAAAAGCAGCAGGTGGAAGGAGGGTAGGCGAAGGTCAAGGGACTGTTTTGTGAGGCCTAAAGCACCCCAACATTATAATAAGGGTTATGAGAGTCATGAGCCAGGAGTGAAATGTGGATGAAAACCAACATATATATAGCATAATGTCATAATTACTGACTCCATTTTTTACTTTTATAGGTTATTTATTCTCTCTTTTTGAGTCAGTTTTGGTCATTTGTGGCTTTCATCTAAGTTGTCTAATTTGTAGTACAAAGTAGCCTTTACTCCTGATTTTTCTAAGGTCTAAAACTAACTACCTACAAATTACTATCGACAGATTACCATAAACTCAGCGGCTTAATAAGAGGCATGATTGACAACTGTGTGGAAATGTGATTGGAAACAAGACCATGGTCTAATAACGACAGACTGGGAGGGAACCCCGGGCAAGGCCTGTAAACACGGGATGAATTTGCGGAGATAAACACAGGACATTCTAGAATTACATAATCCGACCTCAGCCTCCCCAAAATCCTGACAGGGAGGAGGTACTGTTCCTACTTTTCCCCTGGGGAAACGGGCTCTGGGTCATCAGGCAACCCAAAGCATCCTTTAGTAAAAAACAGGCATTTAGACTAGGGCCGTGCCTGTGTCTGGGGGTGGGAACAGGAGTGCTAGGTGGCAGACTGGAGGTGCCACACCTGGGGTGACAGTCAGCCCCGCTGTCTGCAATCCCACCGGCCCTTTGCACTTGGAGGTGCGAAGAGGGTCTCAGCCCTGTAGTGTGGGGTGCAGTGCAGGGGTTCTGGGGAGCATAGGGACTCCTCCTTGCAGTGGAGTGAGGTGGGTGCAGGTCCTGAGGGAGGGAGCGGGGGACGAGGAAGCTCCTCGGGCAGGTTGCTCCCCCTCCCCACCCACCTCCCCCAGCCCTTCCTGCTGTGGCACCTTCGAGCTGCTGTGGCCCCCGAGCCACAGTGCCCTGCAGGACAGGTCCTGGCGCCATGGGTGTGATGCTACTGGGCCAAAGGGGCCCTGGGCTGCAGGTCCTCTGGGGCTCCCAGAAAGATCCCTGTGACCTGAAGGGCTGGCAGGGGTCTGTGCAGTGGGGGTCCCCAAGAATGAGCCTCAGCCCGGAGTCACCGTGATGGATGAACCCGGCTGGTTTTGTTTTGTCTTTATGGAGATGTGGGCCCATTTGTTCTTTTAGCATCAATTACTTAATGTTAATTTAACTGTAAAACCACACACCAGCCAAAAATGGAATTTTATGATTGTGTTACCCTCAAAGTGGGGAAGCTTGTTTTCTACTTCTTAAAATGCTGTGAGATCGCTTTTTAAATGGCAAGATGGAAAGCTTATGTTGTTAAAATGGCATATATTACACATCATTTGTTTTATTATGTAATTTATTATTGTTCTTTGTAATTTTATATTCATAGCCCCAAGTAATAGAGATCCCATTAGCTAGAATATTCTGGAGTGGGAGGATCTTTTAGAAAGTTTTAGAGGCCGGGCGCAGTGGCTCACGCCTGTAATCCTAACACTTTGGGAGGCCGAGGCAGGTGGATCACGACATCAGGAGTTCGAGACCATCCTGGCTAAAACGGCAAAAGCCCGTGTCTACTAAAAATACAAAAAAATTCGCTGGGTGTGGTGGCGGGTGCCTGTAATCCCAGCTACTCGGGAGGTTGAGGCAGGAGCATGGTGTGAACCCGGGAGGCGGAGGTTACAGTGAGCCGAGATCCTGCCACTGCACTCCAGCCTGGGTGACAGAGTGAGACTCCGTCTCAAAAAAAAAAAAAAGTTTTAGAGGAAAGAACTGTCAAAGCAAAATAGAGGGGCAAAAGAACATAAGAAAGAATCAAATTGCTCACTAGAAGCTTATTGAAAATCTTAGACAAAATTCTCTCAAATATAAACATTAGGCAGTAAGAACAAATGCCTCTGCCCCCATGCACAAAGTTTTTTTTTTTAAATTTTTAAATTTTTTAATTATTATTTTTTAATGTGCAGGTTTTTGAAATCTAGTTTTTAAAGTTTAACTTCTTCAATTTTTAAAAGTTATCTCTGGGGAGGAATTCTTCAAACGTTAGTATTGCCAGAGCGGGGAAACCAGAGAAGTGTGTAAAATGAAAGTAATAAAGGAAGAAGTCAGCAGTAGTCTCCCTTGCTGAAGGATCAGTGAATATCTGTACGTTCTATTTTCCAAAAGGAGTTGAAGCAATTGAGTCAGTCAGTAGGCACTTGCTGTGCACCTTGGGTACCAGAGCTGGGCTGGAGGAATCGTGGGATTTTAGGAACGTTGTTGAGGGTTCCTGATGCTGGAGGCCGGGCTGGTGGGCAGAGGGAGCTGGGGACATAGACGTAGAGACAGTCCTGTCCTAGCAGACTCATAAGGAAGGGAGAGAATCACACCAACCCCCTTAGAGGACGGTTAGGACAGGACTTTGTGCAGACAAATGAGAGATGGGACATTCACATCCTGCTGGCGCTGCAGTCATTGTTTGGCAGTTTCTTATAAAATTTAACGCATAAGTATTTTATGACCTGAAAGTTCCACTACTAGGTGTTTGCCCAAGATAAATGAAAACATCTGCACAAAGAATTGTACGTGAATGCTCATAGCAGCCTCATTCCTAGTGTCCAAACATGAGAAACAAACGACATGTCCATCAACAGGTGAATGTATATCCAGTCAATGGAATGGAATACTCCTCAGCTGTCGGAGTGAAACACACACACACCACACACACATCACACACACATCACATCACACACACACCACATACACACCACATACATCGCACATACACACACATCACACACACACATCACATCACACACACACCACATACACACCACATACATCACATGTACACACACATCACACACACCACATACACACCACAAACATACATCGCACAAACACACATCACACACACACCACATACACACCACAAACATACATCGCACATACACACACATCACACACACCACATACACACCACAAACATACATCGCACATACACACACATCACACACACACCACATACACACCACAAACATACATCACATATACACACACATCACACACACCACATACACACCACAAACATACATCGCACATACACACGCATCACACACATACCACATACATACCACAAACATACATCACACGTACACACACATCACACACACCACATACACACCACAAACATACATCACACGTACACACACATCACACACACACCACATACACAC